>NW_026856526.1:0-23834 GCF_026571515.1 Ruditapes philippinarum
TGCAAACATAATTGAATCTGCTGGAAATTAGATAAAACATTCAGGGAAATTATTTGCGCTTGCAAAACTATAATCATACGTCACACAGTTAAACACATTGAATATGCGATAAGCAAATGGGATGACGTATTGGATACTTTTTATTGATCATAAAGCAAGAATTTATTTTCCGTAGCGCTAGTCTGTATTTTCAGACCATTCACATACTTGTAAAATTTTGATAACTTTTTGTACCGTGCTATTGCACACAAAACATAGGTGCGAACGTGATAATACCATACCTAACTTCATTTCAATTTCTGAGCAAAATTTCTTGATAAAAGAATCGGTACACATCCACATAAAGGAGGAGTGAAAAAGTTCTTTAAATAAAGTTTTGAGCAATACCGTTAAATTGAAATTATTCTATTGATAAATCCATGATAAACCTCCCTTTCAATATGTAATTACAATTTGCATTTCAAAGTAGCGAGGTATTTAAGTATATAGCTTATGTAATTTGTGTAACATTATATTATCTAATGTGGAACTTCAATTTCACACTTAACATCATTCATTAAGATTGCTTCAAAGACATTCATTACTGAACAAGCTCTATTGATTAGGTTAAAAAAGGAAATGTCTACATTCGTAGACATTCACAAGTACAACTATTTTTTACTAATAGAAATATATTGACAACTCCAACCTTCCATTAAGACATCGTCAGGGAAGAACCTTGGGTCATGTGAATTGTCAGAATGTTTCCCCGGACAAAGAAATTAGAGATGTTAAATTGTTGTTTTCCGAAACAATATTCTAAAGTCTAACCTTGATAAATAATGCAAATTGAATCAACATGAAGAACAATTCTGTTCGAGCCTCCAAGGGATCGCTTGCTTTTCTGTCTTCGTTTGATCATACATTACTAAACCAGGCAACTTAATTCTGTCAAAGTATTCGCGGCCTTATAACTAATGTAAAACTAAATCACGTCGTTAGTTTTCATTTCTCAATCACAATTCATATTGAATTACAATGGTTTAAGGAAATCATCATTGTGCCTTCAGATTACGTGTTACTTTAGATTAGATACCATCACGTTACAAATACAATTTTATATTAGACCATTATCAGAGCTGCATAGAGCATAGAAATGGAGCATTTAATGTCTCGAGAAAAACAATCTTTCAGGAATATCAGTTATTTATTTGTATGACTGCTTTTTGTTTCATGAGAAAGAGAAATAGATTCTTTGGAGGGGAATAACCATCAAAGTATATTATTTTATCAAAGTTTATTATTTTGATTTTAACTTTACATCTGAATGTTACTAATCCATGAGTCAAAGGGGTTATCAATTGCAAACCAATAACCAAGATGAGAAACTCAAGACTTTGACATGTTTGATAGATATTTATTTCTAAAGAGTGTAGTATGTTGTAAAAGAGTTTGTCAGGTAAAATTGTTGAATTAAAAAAGACGTTTGATGTTATAGAAAAAAATATTAAATAACATCTTTTGATGGTATAAATAAAATACATGTTATAGCACAAAACAAAAACTCTAAACATACTTAGTATGTTTCTTGGGAGAAAAATTATTTTTAATTCTCGCAAAATGAAATCGTGTGTTTGAAGTTCGAAATAAGAGTGTCACGCGGTTTCATTTTACGAAAAAATCACAACAAAATAACATACTTCCCTCAAGAAACGTTCTATGTAGATTTTATACTAAAATAAGAGGGCTCTACATTTTATTCCATATAAAAAGTAGAATATGTTCTAACTAAAGAAATAAAGCGCCAAATAAGGCGCCGTGAACACGTTTTTGTAAATATGGCTTAATCACCTTTGTCTGCTAGCGGCCACTGATTTTATCCATCCGACGAGTGCATATCTAGAGCAGCTGGTTTGCTATTGAGTCACTACAAATTTGAAAGTTTCCTAAAATTGATTTATGTTTTTCTCCAGATTAAATGCTTGAAAAATCCATTTAACATATTTAGTATGGTAAAGTTTAAATGATCTAGAGGTATTCATATCAGATTTCTTTTCTATTATTGTAGACTGACATACAGACGTACAAGGATTTTTGACCAAAGAGATTTTCTGTTACTGTCCGATCAGATTAATACATAGATTTATAAACTGTACAAAATTAACACTAAAACATAACAGTCATCTTTTTTTGAAGTATGCTTGAATTCGGTAGAGATTTACATTCATGACAGGCAATATTAATATGAAACTTTAACTTGGAAATAAAATATACTCTTCCATGTAAAATGAACTTCCTCAATTGGAATAAGCAGATCAGTTTAGAAAACGATGCGTACACACTTTCATCACTAAGTTTGATCTATGTATGTAATACTATGCACTTTTTGAATGTAGAAACAACTTCCAATATTGATTCTTGTTACTTTACAAATGCTTCTGTTTCTATCACGCAGAAAGATTTGTACCTGTATTTTACGTTTGAGTCAGATAATTTTTATTTAATTGCAAAATTTCTTGTTGAATGAAATAAGAAACATACTGAGAACTAAGTTCGTAATAAGAACGTTAGGTAGTCGATAGTCCAAACGATAGTATTTCAAAATAAGAGCCGAGAGCTCAAAAATGCGTTGTTTACACTAAATTGTTTTTATTAAAAATGGAATGAAACTTTGATTTATTAAGCAGTGTTAAATAATATAAGTTAACAAAGTTATTCCATTAACCTCTTTGAACGTCGGTGTAAATAAAGCGACCCAGCTCGCTTTAAAGGATTTGTGGCTCTCCTGAGCGTCCTAATATGCCTGAAATAGTGTACATGTAAGAATGGGTAGTTCAGTTCTTCCGTGTATTGGAAACAATGAACACATTTCAAATTGGAGCGGTACCAAAAGCCATTTTTAACTGTCATCGGGATTTAAACTGAGCGCTCTTACATTGAATTGCCTCTCAAAAAAATTTGAGCGAAGATCAATAAAGGAACAGAATTACATTTAGACTTTTCGTTGTATATACCCTGTCAGAACTTTAAGAAGATTATAATATTATAAAAGGATATGATCTTTGTTGAGCTATAAGCTGAAGGTTTCGTAACCAATATAACTGAAGAAATGTCGTTTCCAATATCTTTGAACTGTTCTAACAAATATCTTTATAAAATCCATATGCTTTTTCTAATCACAATGTCTTCAATCGAATAGTTCATTCCATTTGTAATCAATGTGGGTTGTAAATCATTTTGAAATTAATAGTTGTATTCCCAGACAAAATAAATTGACTAAATCTCAAGGATATTGAATTTTTTAAAGTGAAATTTTACAACTGTTGAAATGGCTACGAGAAAGTTAGTAAGTCAATAAAAAGAGTTGGTGTAAATCCATATATATTTCATTGTACAGCTAATGCACTTGTAATAGTTTCTATCAATTTTTTGTTTATATCATGAAATTGTCCTGCTGTAGTCTTTAACCTGCTGGAACCGAATTTGATTAACCTTGTCGCCAGCATAGAGCCAAGTCAGTCCGAACATCTGTGTAGTCTGATCAGACTCTACTCTTATGACTGACAAGCTTAATCCTTTACATTTTTATTTTGATATCCCTAGATTAATAATCGACTTTTCCTTAAATGTAAGATGTATCTTAGACACTTAATATAGAAACGAAGGTAAACTGATGAGATTGGATCTAATAATGATTTATGTTGGAATATCACGTAGTTCGTACGCTAAAGGTTAATTTGTTATATTTTATAAGGTATGTTATGAAATCTTATATTGATAAAATCATACTTTCCTACTTCCTTAGTCACTTCAATATCCAGAGGAATGTCAGTCCAGATGAAATAACTAGTTACGCAAACTTGAAGTAATGAGATCAGTAGAAATATTTTCATACTGTCTTCCTGTAACGAGATGGCTTTAAAAGTAATTTGATATATAAAGAAGGAAGTTGAATAATGTCTGCAAAACATAAAATTGATTTAAAAAGCTTTTATGCAGTGATGACTTTGCACTACATGTGTGTTTGTTAATGAAATAATACTTAATACAGTACATACAGATCGTTAATGTTATCATTTATATTTTCCTTGCTTTCACACCAGTAAAATACTTTTTTCCTATGCAGGGAACAATTTAATAGAAAAAGATAAAAAGAAACTTATTCTTTCTATTTTTTTCAAAAACAAGACATTTATTATTATTCAATACGGAAATATACTTTTACATTTTTATAGGAGACATATGAACTCCACCTTAAATGTCTTCAGTATCTTCAAATGTGCTTAACCTGTCATGATATTTTTATTTGTTTTGTTCTTTACTGTTTATATATATAGACTACTAGTATGGTGTAAAACTACTTTTATAATATATTATAAAATATGGGATGAAGTAATATACTTTAATTACATAGTTTGGCGCAAAGCTAATAATGTAAGGCTGGAAAACCATCGGTTTTATATTTGGATATCCTAAGGTTTCTGGTCAATCACAGAAGTTCTTTTAACAATAATAAAACCGGGATTAATTTCTTTTAAATGAAATTCAATGATATTTAGAAACACGGGATTACTTTGTTTTATGCTTTTGGTTGGCTTTTTTGTAATAGTTTAATGTTGTAATATTTTAAGATAATTCTGAGAAATATAAATATCGAGTCAATCCCCGAGGAGTCTACGAATAAGACAAATGTTACTCATTAACCCCTACCATATAATACAGATGAAAACTTGTATAGGCGAGTTACGAAAGCTTAATACACTATGTGTTTAATTAAATGGATTTCGTTTACAAATACTAAAATAAAGCAGCCAAAATATAGTCTGGTCAGGCAGTACGCGTGTATTGTATAGTGTTGCACTATAATGGTAGGTATGTACTTAAAAATCCATTAAGCGTTAGACAGTCAACCCTTTCAGCAATATTGGTCAATAAATACTCTAACCAAGTGACACTGGCAGAGGGTCAGGTCTGTCTGAATACATTGTAGTCTTTGTTCTAAAATTTAATCAATTGTACTGAATAGTCTGTAAAACAATCGGCAGTTCAAAACTAAAAAAGACGTCATAAACAATAATTGAGGGGTCAATTTGACTGCTTATCAAATGACTTTAAATGTAAGATGAAATAATGACTGATGATGAAAGCTCAGTTTTTTCCATTATTAAGTTGAGTAATTATATCATAGTAAATGCGTGAATATTAGATACATGTAGATAACAGGAAAGTATTATTGATTTATTGTGTTTGTTTGTTTGTCAGACTTAATATGATAGTTTAAATGTCGAAGCACATCAATCATCAATGACCATCAATTTTTTCTGATATTATTTATTATTCTATGTTATTTCATGCAAGTCAGTGGGATATTTTAATATCCGCAGCTAGATTTATCAATAAGATTGATTCTTGTCTACCGTTCAATAGTGTCTGACTTTCCAAGTACTATTGAACCAGCTTATAACTGTATGCATCAAGATAACTTTTAAATTATATATAATTATATTTTTCGATTTTATTTTCTTGTGACTGGGAGAAACAAACGATATTGCTATTAACTTAAATGAGGAACTAATTACCTAGACCGAAACGACTTAAATTATGATTATTAAGATATGTTTTATATAAAATATATTACATTTGCTGTCAGGATATTGTTGTTTAAAATATTGTTGAAATTTACCAGGATAACAGCATGTATTTAGATACATTGTTATATGAATTATGAATTCCATACATATTTCAATTCCTGTCACTTCAATAACAAAGCGAACTGCAAACTAATAGAATGAATAGTTTTGATATTACACATTATGATAATTATATTTATCCTCATCACCAAAGTAACATTAAATATGATTTATAAAAGTCCTGTTCAATTTTGCACAATTATTACATAAATGAACATCATACAGTGCTTTTAGCACTTAGTTGCGGTAGCTTATGAAATACAAAATATCTGTACCGATGTATTAAAAAATCATTTATGCTAATTACTATGCCAAGAACACCTGATGCCGCCGAGAAACCATATTTTCAACCTCACAATTGCATTAGTTTCTTGCTATGCTATGTCGGCGTTTCAATCAGTTAAATGATCTGTTGCTTTGTTGCCACTTTAGTAAATTGTGATCTGTCAGCAATTCAATAAATATTAACATTGTCGTTTAAATAACCACTAAATTTGTTTTTGCAGTTTGTCATGTATTCAGGCAGTCTAAACTGTTTCAAGAAACCAATGTTTCCTTTACCTAAGGCGCAGTAACACTTTAACTAAGTAATGACCAAGCTTATTTGTACAGGTTAAAGTGAAGCTCAGGCTTCAACTGATTCAGTTTAACAGTGTACTCCTTGTGCCATCCTGCTTCAAAGTCATAAGTATCATGCACCATTTATGAGATGTTGCTATTTTTCATGAACAGACTCAATCAATACGAACCTGCAATATTTACTATACACTATACGCTATTGTTGTTATCATTGCTTCTGTAGGATCACCCCTTTCAAAATGTGTAAATTTTATTCAACTACTGACATAAGATTAACGAAAGTCTTTTTAAGCAACGATTATCTGTATTGAAATGTTTGGTGAAAAATTCTACACCCGAAAACTTTGTATACGTAAGTACTTAGCAACAAAGATATTTTATAAAATCGCTCTCGACTTATACCATGTCGATAAAAATAGACGTCAGTGTTTATATTATATAGTGATCTACGAAAACAATATCTTAGTTTATAATTAAATTTATTTAATTTAAAATGTTATTTCCTGCAAATTGATCACCTTATTTTAATTGTATTTCTCAGAAGTCTACGTTATATGAACAATAAACTTTGCTTTGAAAACAATCATCTCTTGTTTCTTCTGTTTACATTTGAAAATCTTCTGAATATTTTAGGTAAATTATTTCTAACAACATTTCATAAATTTTAGCTATTGTGCTTCTGAGGTCATACATGTACATGTATTTGTCATTATTTTGAGATTTTCACTAAAAATTGCAAGTATGCAACTAAAGTGTATTTATATAATAATACGATGGATTTTAAGATATTTATATACATATTATAATACTTTTTGTCATTCCTTGAATATTTGCTGAACAATTATGATCAGTGTAAACATATAGACATGTTCATATAAACAGACGGTTGTGTCTCATACATTATTCATAAGGAACATTTACAATCCATCAAACCTTGATCTTTTTGTATAATTATATGGAATATTGCTATCTTGGTCGGACAATACTTAAATATCTTGGCATATAATTACAATTCGAACAAGGAAGACACTATCTTGATACCGTCTTTAACAATTGTGGTAAAATTATACTGTTGTCTATTAAATCTATATGTGTATGATAAATATACAATGTAAAGTTAAAATCTTACATGTATCTGGAAAAACGATAGTTATATACAATATTGATATTTCTTCCTCTGACTTTCTGAAATTCAAAAGATCAATGAAATATTATTTAAATTCAAATTTCTTAATTTTATGTTTGCATTGTATAAAACTCTTTTGTGATGCTCCATATATTTTTGTTAAATGTTGTTTCTAAAAAAAAAACAACACTTTGTACAAGAGCACTGAATCATTGTTTAACTGTTAACGACAAATGCAAGAGATATACATTATGTCTAGCTGATATTTCGTTTGGTTTTCAAGAATACATGTTGTCAGACACAACGCTATTGAGGAAATGTAAAGTCATTGCTCTATGTTCCACCGAACTTTCTGTATTTGATCATCGAGGTATTTATGTATATAGCTCATTTAATTTGTGTAATATCATGTGATCTAATTTGGAACTTCAATTTCACACTTAACATCATGCATTAAGATTGCTTTAAAGAAGTTCATTACTGAACACGTTCTATTGATCAGGTTAAAGAAGAAAATGTCCACATTCGTAGACATTCACAAGTACAATCATTTTATTCCAATAGAAATATTTTGACAACTGCAACCTTTCAATTAGGCAGCGTCAGGGGAGAACCCTTGGGTTATATGAATTGTCAGAATGTTTTTCAGGACAAAGGATTTAGAGGGGATGTTATATTGTTGTTTTCCAAAACAATATTCTGAAATTATCCTTCATAAATAATGCAAATTGAATCAACATGCAGAACAATTCTGTTCGAGTCTCCTAGGGATTGCTTGCTTTGTTGTTTTAGTTTTGTTATACAATACTAAACCAGGTAAGGTTTCGTATTTAGATTTCATTTTTCAATCACAATTCGTATTGAATTACAACGGATTAAGGACATTATTGTGCCATCAGATATTGTGTTACTATAGATTAGATACCCTCAGGTTACAAATACAATTTGATATTTGGCCATTTTCAGAGCTGCATAAAAAGGGGCATTAGTGAGAAATATATCTTTTAAAACTAGTCAGGAATGGAGCTTCATGGCTCCTTGCTTTTTGTGTCCTACAGTGAAAATTTTCAACAATTTGTACATTGATGTAATTCTGGTATATCTCAACAAAGTTTTAAACAACAATATCCTGTCAGCAAATGTAAGATAATTTATATTTCACATATTTGATGCCGTTTTTGTCTAAGTTATAAATTTGTCATGTAATTAAATAGCAATATCGTTATTTCCCCTAGTCACAAGCAAATAAAATCGTACAAAACATATAATTTAAAAATAACATTGTTGCATACAGTTATACGCTGGTGAATATAGAAGTTTGCTAGGTAAATATCATATATTCTAAGACAGACCTGAGCTTCTGATAGTGTTGTTGGTTAAATTATTAAATTATTCTAAGGTAATGTCTGACGTTTAACAATTTTAAGTATACTAATCATTAGAAAACCATCATGAAGACTCTTTTAGCTGTTAATTTAAGTATTGAAAATCCATGAATTAACATATAGTGCAGTTAGCTTTCGTAACTCGTCTCTATTGTTATTTCTTATTCTGACTATCTGAAATTCGGAAGATCAACGAAATATCATTTAAATGCAAATTCCTTAATTTTCTGTTTGAATTGTATAAAACATTACTTTTGTGATGCTCCATTGTTTTAATTAAATGTTGTTTCATTGAGAAAACACGGTGTAAAAGAGCATTAAATCATTTGTTTTTCCGTTAACGAACCCAGAAGGTCTACATCACAGTTTCGTTTATAAATGACAAATATAAGAGATATACACCATACCTAGCTAATATTTCGTTTTTTTATTGTCTTGATTCTATTATGCACTATACCGATGTAATATCATAGTAAGTTACTAAATTCTTAAACAAAACACAACAGTTACCTAGGAGCTATGAGATCGTAAGTTCCGTGTTTCTTTTATAGATAGAAATCAAGTATGTCTGTAGACATAACACTTTTGCTAAATAACCAAATCTTATTTTATGGTTAATGATATTATCATAACATGACGTATTTACATGTCATGTTATTCCAGTTAGTATATTTTTTAAAATTATCAATTATGGTATTGATTTAATGTTAATTTGGAATCTATGAATTAATTAGGTTGGATTGACTCTTTACTAATGGCAAAGGCGAATCCCATTCGGTTCCAGCAGGATTAGGGTTATATTTAAGAAAATCAAAACTACACCAGATATTATTTACTTTACCAGTTGATGCTATTTCATGTAACAACCATTTTGATAATATTGAAAAGAAATAAACTTTTTCTTACATAAATGCTGTTCTTCAGGCCGAAAGATTGAATAGAAAGTGACAGTAATACAAAATTTCGTAAAAAGGAAAAAAATAAACAGCCTATTCCTTTGTCGTCCGAAAAAATAAAAAAAAACTAGATCTCCACAATTGATTTACTGAATGTTAAGTATTTCAAAGAACAAGCTTTCTTCAGTTGTTTGTTTGTGTAGTATTGCATTTGATAAGGTTTTTGTATCATTTATGAAAAGGTCAAGAAAAAAGATTGTTACGAATGCTCAAAATACACAATGTTATTTAGAGGAAATGTAAAGCAATTACCGATGTTTTACCGAACTTTGTATATATTTGATCAGTGCATAGACATTCTGAGTTGCTAATAATGTGATTTGTGTGAAGATATAATGAAAGGAAAAACAACAAGTAATTGCTTGGTATTTGCAATTGTTAGACACTCCTTTAGATGATCTTATATTGTACCTGCTTAATAGTATTTCCATACATAGCTACACATTTTGAGTTAAACTATTGCATGTTAACAACCAAGTTCACAATAAATACATTAATTTTGTTATGTCTATTAACCTATGACCTATTCATTATATTTTTGAGAACCTCCCCTTCTATATGTAATTGCAATTTGCATTTCAAAGCAGCGAAGTATTTAAATTTATAGCTCATGTAATTCGTGTAATATTATTTAATGTATCTAATGTGGAACATCAATTTCACACTTAACATCATTCATTAAGATTGCTTCAAAGAAGTTCATTATTGAACAAGTTCTACTGATTAGGTTAAAGAGGGAAATGTCCACAATCGTAGACATTCACAAGTAGAAATCGATTTTAACAACTCCAATACTTCATTTCGACATTGTCAGGGAAGACCCCTTCGGTCATGTGAATTGTTAGCATGTTTCTCAGGACAAAGAAATAAGAGGGGATGTTATATTGTTGTTTTCCGAAACAATACTTCTGTTTCAGTCTCCAAGGGATTGCTTGCTTTTCTGTTTTAGTTTGATCATACACTTCTTCACAAGGCAACTTCATTCTATCAAAAAAATTCGCGGCCCATATAATTAATGTAAACCAAATTCACGTCGATAGATTTCATTTCTCAATCACAATTAATATTGAATTACAATTGTTTAAGGATATCATTGCGTCATCACATAAAGTGTTACTATAGATAAAATACCCTCAGGCTACAAATACAATTTAAAATTTGGCCATTATCAAAGCTGCATAGAAATGGAGCATTTAATGTCTTGAGAAAAAATATATTCTAAAACCAATCAGGAAAAGAAGCTGACAAATATCAGTTATATGTTTGTATGGCTGCTATTGTTGTAGGAGAAAGAGTGTGTTTGAACAATTAAAATTTCAAGCGGTTTCATTTTACAAAAAAGACCTTTCCTCAAGAAACGTTCTATGCAGAGAGCTCATAAGTGCTTTGTTTACTCAATTGTTTTTATTTACAATGAAATGAAACTTTTAAGCAGTGTGATATTATAAAAATTTATTTTTATATAAAGTTATTCCCATAACCTCTTTGAAAGTTCGTGTAAATAAATAGACCAATCACGTTTTACAGGACTTGTGGCTCTGTTAAGCGCCCTAATATACTTAAAATAGTGTACACGTAAGATTGGGTAGTTCAGTTCTTCCGTGTATTGGATCCAAACCTAGGCTTTCAATGAACACATTTTAAAAAGGAGCGGTACCAAATGCCCTTTTAACTGAGATCTGGATTTAAACTGAGCGCTCTTACATTGAATGGCCTCTCAAAAATAGTTTGAGCGAAGATCAAAAAACCAACAGAATTACATGTAGACTCTTCGTTGTATAAACCCTGTCAGAACCTGAATTATAAAGTGATATGATCTTTGTTGAGCTATAAGCTGAAGGTTTGTAACCAATATAACTGAGAAAAAATGTCGTTTTCAATATATTTTGACTGTTCTAAAAAAATCTTTATAAAATCCATAAGATTTTTCTAATCACAATGTCCCCAGTTCCATAGTGATATTTCTATTGATCTCAAACTACAAGCTTGCATTACTTTTTATTATATCTGGACTGATATACTTGAAATTCATGTGGGTTGTAAATTATTTTGAATTAATAGTTGTATTCCCAGACAAAAATAAATTGATTAAATCTCAAGGATATTGGATTTTTTAAAATGGAATTTTTTAACTGTTGATTTGGCTACAAGAAAGGTAGTTAGTGATGTTATGAAGATGGTGTAAATACATATGTATTTTACTGTTAAGCTTTTGCTCTTGCACTTGTAAAAGTTTCTATCAAATATTTGTTTATATCAAGAAATTGTCCTGATTTTTTCTTTAACCTGCTGGAACCGAAATGGATTATTATTTGCCGACAGTATAGAGCCAAACCAGTCCAACATCTGTGCAGTCTAAAAAGACTCTACTCTGTTAACTGACAAGATTAAATTTTTTATAATGATACCCCTACATTAATATTTGACTATTCCAAAAATGGGAGATACATTTGATATAATTTCTTAGACATTTAATTTGGAAAACGAAGCTTAACGGATGAGATTGGATATAATGATTTCTACTGGATCATCACGTAGTTCGTTCGCTAAAGTTAATTGGTTATATTTTATAAGGTATCAATTGATATTTAATATTCAATTTCATAAAACCATACTTTCCTTCTTCCTTAGTCATTTCAATATCCAGAGAAATATTAGCCCAGATATAATAACAAGTAATGCAAACTTGCAGTTTGAGATCAGGAGATATATTTAAAAAAAACGGCTTCCTGTAACGAGATGGCTTTTGAAGTAATTTGATTTATTAAAGAAGGAAGTTGAATTATTTTTAAATAACCTAAAATTGATTTAAAGAGCTTTTATGCAGTGATGACTTTGCAATGCATGTGTTTTTGTTAATGAAGTAAAACTTAAAACAGTACATGCATGTTTTTAAGGTTAACATATATATATATTTTCTTGATTTCACACCAGGAACATATTTTTTATGCATGGAGGGAAATATCTAACTCAATAAAAAAGGGAAAAAGAATCTTATTCTTCCTTTTTTTTCAAAAATAAGACATTTATTATTATTCCATACAGCAAATATACTGTTACATTTTATGCAGCAAACATGATAACTCCACCTTTAATATATTACTGCTATATTTTTGTTTCTTTACTTTTTCTTCTTGGTTATTATTTAAATCAACGCAGCTGAATAAAATAACATTATAAATTGATAACCCATGATTTTACTTTCTTCTTACATATGTCTTATATCAAACAGTTAATCACAGACCACAATATGAATGAACGAAACTCCCTAACTAGAACGAAGACTAAAATGTTAAATGTCATTTTGTTGTTTCGACAACTTATAGATGAGTTTTGTGAGATCAAATAATTAATCTCACATGAAAATATCATATTACTCGTTATTCATCACAAAAATCGTCTTCTATGACACGATAGATTTGCTGGTTGTTTTAGCCTTGAAATAAAAATACAATAATTCCTGAACATCCTTATACTTATAAGAAAGGAGGAAATAGCTTTTTATAACTCACCATCAATTTATGTGTGAAACGTTATAAACTATATTTTCGTGCTGAACTAAAAAATGGATTGCTTCTACGCAGGGAACTAATGCAAATAGTGAGCAATGAGTTGAATTCATTGCTATTAAAAAGGTGGTAATTTTTCTTCAAAAATTCATAAATTCTCAAAGACTTCAAAATTCATAAATCCTCAAAGACATAGGCATACCTCTTACCTGGCATTGAATATATATCAGCTTTCGCATTGTATGTAGATTTTTTATTACTCTATATACTACTCAAATTGTTACCTACAAAAATTGCAATTATTATGGCAGCTTTAAATAAATACTTATATTTTTATGCAAATCTATATAGCAAATACTTCCTTAAGCTGTTTATGACTATCCGATCACATACTGTATAAAGGTTTTATGAAAAACATTTACTATTTACATTACAAAAACATCCATTAAACTTTCTATGTAAAGCAGAGACAACTTTTGGAAGCAAACTTTTAAATCAGAAAATTATCAAGCTTTAAATCAATAAATAAATAAACAAATATGAGAAGGAGAAGCTCAATCCTGATACAATAAAATAGAAGTAAAAATAATGTTACAGGTATTGTACTACGTGTTAATCCGATAATTCGTATCCTAGTGTTTTGCAAAAAATATATTAAAAAAAACTGATAACACACATTGTAAAGACAATTATTTGATGACAAGCAATACTTCTTCTAGTATATAAAAATTTCTAACATGTATGCTGTATGCTCTTTCAAGTACCTTTGATAATTCTTTATTAGTATAAGCAGCATGTTTAATCCATCCTATAAGACAAAGTGCATTTGATTTATTTGAGTATTGATGAATGTAAATCCAGACTTTTATGCGAATTATCGTGAAACAAGGTCATATTTCAATGATCAGTATGTAATCAGCTTTATCTTACCTGTCATTTATTAAAGATCGCATAATTGCGAGACGACTTAACTAAAAATAAAATCGGTCTACATCTGATTGGCTTAAGTAACCCTAAGAAGAAAATGCAAACATTTTTTTAATTTCGTTTGCAGGATGTACTTTAATATTTTCTGTTAATACAAGAGCAAGCATAAATCGCCCTCGACGAGAAATGATACAATACTGTCAGAGATTCGGAAACCTCAATTGTATGCATATACGACATGACTTTATTTTGGATAATAAATCAAAGCTAATTGTTCATATCATTACATGGGTCATTAAAAACGATAAGAAATATCTAAAAGGAATCAGATTTCAAATTTGCAATTGAAAAATAGTCATATAAATTTGGCTGCTAAGTTACATTATAATTGCTTTTTTCGTTTGAAGACTTAAATCTGAATTTTAAAATTTCACGTTTGAATTGTTAACCAAATGTTACATTCTAAAGTACTAATTTGTTGTGGAATTATTATGTTATTTTTCTTTATTCTTAAATACATCGTAGCCATTATAACATTTTAGAACTAGAACTAGGTTAAATAAAAAAACAAAAGCAAAAACAATGCATTTTATTTAGAATTCTATTAATCTTTTAATTACTTGACAGTTAATCTAACTTCTGTTGAACTGTTAAGCTCACACACTTTGCAACGATGTTCAAAAATCCTATTTTAAGCATCCATCGAGTAGACTTAAGTGCGTGAAATTCTTCATTTTTGATTGTTGTCATTTTTTACTTTTTTTATGCCATCTAATAAAGTCCTGATAATAAATACTAAAGTATAAAAGTATAAAGTATACTTAAGTAGGTAAGTCATGTTTATTTTCATATATCTTTTAAAACGGTATAGATATTCATGTGTATTTTTATGCAAATATAAACAGATACTTTTATCGCACTATCCTCCATAATGTTTCCTTAATATCTTATGATTCTAGAAATGTATTGATTTTGACGGGCCATTAAAGATATCATTATATTCTATGACTTCTTATCTTCAACCTATTTCCATAACTGTCTTGGAATATATATCATATATTTGACAGGTCGTTAACAGGTCTCACTCGTTACGACAGGAATAAAACGCTGACTCCGTAAGCTGTAATTTTAAGTATTTGTTGATGAGAAATAGTTCAACTCGTCAAACAGTTCAAATCCGTATGTACTCTTCTTTTCTTAGATATTCATAGCAGCTCAAATAAATGATAAGTTGAAGTGCATAATTATAAATACAGGCTTGTTGAATGACTTGAGTACTATTGCATTAAATCTACAAGATTTCCTTCTAATTATTGTAAAGCAAGGTCACGTATACTAGTCGTCAGCTATCAGTAATTTGATACTGCCTTACATCTCTTATCATTACCGAAACGTTAAGTACGTTGTCGCTTGATTAATATGTCGATCGGTCATAGAAACGGGGCTTTGCTTTCCTTAATGTGTAATTGACTTTCGGCAACAGTTAAAATTTTATTCACCATACTGGCTAGAGTTATAGATACATTTGTTTATAAATATGTGATCATTAAACTGTTTTGAGACATATCATCAATAGCTGACCACATATCACCGATAGCAGACAAAATGGCAAACATACCCATTTCGAAATTCCAAAGTAAATAGGAAATAAATGTTAGAAAGAAACCTTCGGGTCATGATTATACTTCATTTGCCAAAATGAAATTGTTGTCCAGTAGTATGCTGTGCCCAGGAGTTTATGCCTTCAGTTTTTAGAATGAAGATGCGATGATAAACTTACAATTAGAGAGACAGCAATCTAAAAGAATAAAAATCTGGAAACAAAGTGATCGCTCGGAAGCATTAATCACAACAAAATTACATAAGAATTGCAGACTCGGTTTGATTGAGTCTGTACACGAGGGATAATGAACAAGTGCAACATCCCTCACGCCCCCTAGTACAGGCTTAAGCGGTACTCAATTCTCAACACTTAATAGTGCTGGCATCAATGATCCCGAAGGACCAGAAAAATATAACAACACTAAAGTGAAGTACGGGGCAACTTTTTACAGCTGCCACACAGCACTTGACACCTGCTGTTGTGAAGTATAAAATCTGGAAAAGATAAAGATAAAATCCGCATCTATTGTATTTGTTGGATTTGTCTTTGATTAATAATTTGATATATAAAGAAGGAAGTTAATTTTTTGAATAACATGATATTGATTGAAAGAGCTTTTCGCAGTGATGACATTGCAACATATGTTTGTTTGTTAATAATGAAGTAATACTTTATACAGTATATATAGGCCGATAAGGTTTTCTTGATTTATTTTCTTGATTTTATACCAGTAAGATATTTTTCCTATGTATGCAGGAAAGAATTTAACTCAATAAAATAAAATAAAAAAACACTTATTCTTCCTATTTGATTTTTAAAAACAAGACAATTATTCCATACGGCAAATATACTGTTACATCTTATACAGCAGACATACAAGCTGTATATTCACTGTATTAAGAAAAAAATAATTAAGCTGTATATTCACTGTATTAAGAAAAAATTAATTATGTCTCTGTTTAAATAATCAGATTATTTAAATAGAGACATAATTATTTTTTTCTTAATACAGTGAATACACAGCTTGTATAAAAAAGTGGTTTCTAGAAGTGTTTATGACATTATTTTATTAACAGTTGTTTTTTTCTAAGTTGAAAATCGTTCATTGCTGCCTCTTAACGATACCGACAATATTGTACAGTTACAGACTATACAGATATTCATATTTCCGACTAGATTTAAGCAATTGTTATTATTTCTGACGTTTCAACTGATGTCTTTTAAATGTTCATTGTTCATTTATCTTAGTTCTGCTCTAAGAAGCCAATAATTTAAAATATTTATCTTGGAACATTTAATTAAAGAGCAGGTTTGATCACCTCTAAACAAGACGTATAGGTAAAATATTGATGACAACATTCTTGACTGGTGTAAACAGCAGTATTGACTGGTGTACTTATAAAACAAATATCATTTTACTGTAGACATTTGGAGCTTGGGATCATATTTAAAGTTTTCAGATAAATTAAAAACATACAAAAAACTGCATAATCAAATTATCACATAACACTAATTTAGTTGCATTGTACTCAAAATAAAAACAGACGTGTTATATATCAATTCAAAACAATTTTAATTTGTAGGGTTTTAAAACAATTTAAATACTTTTTGTCGAAAAAAGTTTTTAAAAGATGAAGTGATAAATTACCAAAAGGGGGTGGATACCCTTCGAGTACAGGACGGGAAAATATTGTTACAAATTTTACCTTAGGGGTTTTTTCGTAGGGAACAAAAATTTTAAATTTTTTTTTGGTACTTTGCTTTTAAAAATTTTTAAAACCTACATAGGGAAAACCATAACAGTTTTAATTTTGGCGAAAAAGCAAAAAATTTAGGGGGAAAATAATCGTTTTTATTTTTGGAATATTTTGGAATATTTTTAGGGTTTCGGGTAAAATAAAGAGAAGGTCTGGGAACAAGCTTTAAAAAACCGGGTTTTATTTTTTTTTTTAAAAATTTTTAATGATTTTTCGAAACAAAAGGGGGTTCTTTTTTTTATTTTTTTGTTTTTTTTTCTTGTAATAGTTTAACTTAAATATTTAAAAAAGCTAAAAATTAAAAGTCGAAAAAAAATCTCTGAGAAGTCAAAGGATAAAAAAATAAATACTCATTATCCCCCCCTTTTACAAAAAGTTTAATATAGATGTTTTAAATTAAGGGTTTTTAAATTTTTAAAAACTAAAAAACAAGCAGCTAAAAATGAAGTCTGCCCCAGGGGTACGGATGTTTTGCATTGCTTTTTTACTAAAAATGGAAGTTTTATTTAAAAAACTTTAAACCAACAACATTTAACCCTTTCGGGGCATTTTTTGGCCAAAATATTTTTAAACCCAAACTTGGCATATCGGGTTTCTTTTTGGGTTAAAATTTAAAATTATGGGCTGGGTTTTTATTATGTTGAGTCATTCTATCATAGTTATTATGTTTGAATAATGGATAGGTAGCAAAAAAATTATAATAAATTGATTAAAAATTCTTTTAAAAAGTTTGTCAGACTAAATATGATATTTTTGAAAAAATCCCCAAACCCCAACAAATAGCATTTGCAATCTTTTTTTTCTGATAGGGTTTTAAATTTAATGCATGAAAAGCCCAATGGCCATTTTTAACAATATTTTAAATATTTTTTGCTAAAATTTCCCAAAATTTGACTCTTTTTTGTAAAACCGTTAATAACCCCCTTAAAAAATTCAAAAATTCAAATGTCCAGGAAACTACCCCCAAACTTATAAACTGTAAGCAAAAAGGATTATTTTTAAATTAAAAACCTTTTTTTTATTTTTTCAAATTTTTTTTGTAAATGGGAAAAAACCAAACCCGATAGAAACTGTTTAATTACAACCAAATTTAAATTTGCTTAGAAAAACACAAAGACATACTCATTATATAAAAATATTGATGTAAAAAATACATATTTTTGCTGAGGGGGTTTTTGGGGTTTTAAATATTTTTGAAAAATATACAAAAATTTTACTTTCACTGAAAAACCAAATTTTTAAAAAAATTCGTTGAAAAATTTCACTGAAAATCAAAGTTTTTACTTGAAATAAAAAACCGTTTGCAAAAAAATATGATAGAATTCACAAATTTTTTACCAAGAGGTTTGTGCGGGAAATCAAAAGAAATGTTTGAAATATATCAAAAGGGAGGGGCCCATGATAAAGAATTTTGTTTTTACAATTAGTTTCACGTTTTTTTGTTTTAAAACGAGTTTAAATTTCCCAAAAAATTTAAAAGGGGGACTTTTTTTAAAACACAGTGTTTGGGGATATGTTTTGAGACATATGTTTACTTGCCTACCAAATTTTAAAACAAGAATAACAAGTTTAAAACTGAAAAGTTGAAAAGTATTTTCTGAGAAAACGAACAAATCAGAAAAAACCTTGACCTAAAAATAAAATGTGGAAAGGAGAACTAATCTATTTTCAATAAATAAAGTATTGCAGATAATTAAAATTTAAACGAAAGGTTAAAAAAAAACTTAACAAACGCCAAATCCGCCCTTTTGGGGGACAAAAAAATACATCCATTTTTTTCAAAACGGGGTTTTATAGCCTGTTTTTATCCGCTAATACCTTTTTATTCTCTTTTAAAATGCCCCCTGCAAGCACATTTTAAAGTATTTTTGGAAACACTATTTTTTTGTAAAAAAAATTTTAAAGGCATTTTTCGTTAAATTTGATATTTTTAGAATTCTTTTTTGGTTTGGGCAGATATGGAAATGAATTTAAGTTTTTGAAATGCAGGCTATTTTCAGTGCATGGAGTAAAAGTATTTCCTTATAATAATTTTTCCCTTTTAAATACCTATTTTACTATATAAAGTAACAAAAATTTTAAAAGGTTTTTAAATCCAGTATGACAAATTTTAGGTTATTATGAATTTTTTTTCCCTTTGGCCGATTTTTTTTCCCCTTCCCATAATGGGGCCAGTGAATGAGGGGCTTTGGGGCAGTATGACGCAATAAAACTCTCATGCCCTTTAAAAAATGACTGCTCCCGGGTTGATTGTAGAGCCCCTTTCAAACATAATTTTTAGCTTTAAAATTGCACAAACAAAATGACATTGGCACTATTTAATAAAAAAATTTAATTGGAAAAATTTAAAAAACTCGAAAAAAAAAAAATCCCCAAAAAACTTTTGGCCAAAACCAAAAAATTGCATGCAGAAATCCCAAAGCGATTAAAAATATTGACAGTAGGGTCCGCTGACATGAAGGCAAACAAAAAAACAAATTTTTTTCAAATAAAACCCAAAACTTTCCCCTTAATAAATCTCATCTAAAGCTAGATCTTCAGAAAAAATTTTAAAATTAAACAATGTAAAAGCCCAAAAGGAGAACTTTACTTAGGTAAACTGGGGATTGACAATGTCAGATTTTTTCAAACCGTTAAATAAAACATAGAAAAAGGATGAATTCCCGGGCGAATGACATTTTAAATTTTTTAATGATTGACAACTTTTAAAAAAAGTTTAAATGCTTTTAAATTTACATTTTAACAAGATATTAAAGCATGCTGTACTCCAGGCCAGATTTTTTCTAAGAAGTGAAAAAACCCAAAAGTGATACAAAATCCTAAAAAATAAGGAAAATTTTCCAGACATTTTTTTAAACTTTCCAAAAAATAAACTTCAAATTTGGGCCACTAATGATGAGAAAAGAAAAGGGATTACACTGTGTTCCGTTGACATTTAGCGCATAGACATAAAGAAAAGGGGCGAAAAGATGTTGTTTTATTTGGGGGCGACGGGGGTGGAAAAAAAATGAAAGAAAAAATAAGTAAAAATTTTTTTTTTTTCAAAAAATGAAAAAATTTAAAATTTCAAACTGCTAAATTTCCCTTCAGTACGTAAGTACAAAATTTCATTTTTAAAAAACAGGGTTTTGGTATTTAAGTAAAAAAAATGTAATTTAAAATTTTTGTAAAAAAAATGCAGTTTTTATTTAAATCCTTGAAATTGGGAAATTTTATTTTTTTTTACACAAAAATTTTTCATTTAAAAAATGTTTTAAAAAAATTTATTTCGAAAAAAAAATTTTATTGATAAGGTTTTTAAAAAAAGGGAAAAGTCCAAAATTCATAGACATTTACAAACGACAACAATTTTTTTAACCAAAGAAATCTTATGAAAACTCCAACCCCTTTTAAAATAAACAAATTTTCAGAAAAGCACCTTGGGGCAAGTGAAGATAATTTCCAGAAAGTTTTGTCGCGGGCAAAGCAATTAGAGAAGATTTTATTGGTTTTTTTTTCTGAAAAAAATATTTTTAAAAGAACTTTTAAAAGATGATTTCGAATGGGAAACAGCATAAACAACAAAATTTTGTTTCGAGTCTCCAAGGAATCGCATGCCTTCCTTTTTTTGTAAAAGGTCATACAATACAAAACCCGCAACTTTTTTTTCTGCAAAAAACCCGTTTTTCACACTTCACGTGTTTTAAAAAAATTATTATTGAAACAAAATCGTCACTTTGTAAATATTTTATTGGTCAACCCCAATTATTTTGAAAATTACAAAAGGACTTAGAATAATTGTAAAATCAATAACTTTTCTAAATTTAAAAAAACCCCCAGCCTTAAAAAAAAATAACAATGTTTTAGAACAAAATTTTATATTTTTTTCATAATCATTTCTACAAAAAAGAAATGGGGATTTTATGTTCGAGGAAAAAAAAAATCTTCTAAAATTTATGGAAAAAAAACTGACAAAAAAATTTAGGGCGTATAATTTTTTATGGCTGCTTTTTCTTGAATGAAGGAAAAATATTTCATATAAAAATTTTTTGAAATAATATCAAAAACATTTTAAAGCACTGTCAGAAAAAGAAAAATTAAAAATCCCTAAAACAGTGAAAAAGGGTTTTTTAGTTTTTAATTTTTTCCCGCATTGGGAAACTTTTTTTTTTTTTGAATTTATTGGTTTTTAAAAATATTTTTTTCATCACATAATTAGAATAATTTTTCATACATGACATTTACAAACAAAACAAAACGGTTAGACTTGGGTGCAAAAATAATACCCAAGTGTGAAAAAATAAAATTCAAAATTTTTAAAATATTTTCATTCTTTTTAAAAGTGGGGTAAAGTTGTTTTTAAAAAAGTTTGCATGATAAGTTGTTACAAAATTAAGTTAAAAAGTTTTTTTGATATTTGGGTAGTATAGAAAAAAAACATAAAATATAAAAGTTATACGCACAAAAAATTATCCAAAAATGGGGGCACCCCGGGTTTTATTTTAAAGAAACAAAAACTGACTTTTTCCTAAATTAAAAAATCTATTTTGAAAACTAAAAAATTTGGGGATTTACATTTCTTTCCAAAATAAAAAAGTAAAAATATTTTCAAAAATTTCGAAAAAAAGGCACCGTGAATACTTAGTTAAATGTCCCAAAAAGCCCAAATCCCTTTTTCTTTCTAAACCGCAACTGATTCTTTTCCAAATTTACCAAATTTAAAATGCCCTCGAGGAAACTGGCACAAATTTTTCCCATTTAGTTTAAATACAAAATTATTTAAAAATTTCTCCTTTAAAAATTTATTAATTTTACCTGATAAAAAACATACATGGGATTCCCTTTACCAAACCCATTCATGTTAGTTTTGACAAACTAAGGCCCTTTAAAATGAATTTTCTTTTTAAAAATTTTTATAAAACCGTTTAAAGGGGTTTAAAAAAATTTTGGGAATTTAAATACAAATTCTTAAATTTCCCTACAAAAACAATCACGGGGAGAATCAATTTGAAAAGAAAAGGGGCCCGACCCGAAATTTATAAAGATAACCCGTACTTGTGATGAATCTTTTTTATCACATTGATTAAAATCAAAAAACTTTTTAAAAATTCTGATAAATGATTTAAAAAATCAAAACTCAAAATTTAAAAGTATCTTTTTTTGAAACATGCTTTAAAATTTTAAAAAGGTAAAGAAAATTTTAAAAACCCTGCCGGGCAATATTAATATGAAACTTTAACTTGGAAATAAAATATACCCATAGAGTGAACTTTCTTAAATTCAATAAGCAGCGTAGTTCATTAAACAATGTGTAGACAAATTAAGAACTGAAAATGATCTATGTATGTAACCGTATGCTTTGCGAATGTAGAAACAACTTCCATTATTGATTCTTGTTGCTTCACAAATGCTACTGCTTCTTTAGCGAAGAAGATTTGTACCTGTACCTTCCGTTCATAGTTAATTGCATAATTTCTTGTTGAATGTAATAATAAACCATAATGAGAACTTAGTTCGTGATGAAGATGTAATGTAATCATTAGCCCAAACAAAAGTAATTCAAAATAAGAGCTGAGAGCTCACAAATGCGTTGTTTATACTATATTATTTTAAAAGACTCGTGGTTCTTTTAAGGTGCCCTAATATAAATGATATAGTGTATGATAATGTAAAGAAAATGTTGAATTATCTAGGCTTCGGTTTTGGATCCGAATTTAGACTTACAATGGACAAACTTTGCATAAGCGCTGTACCAAAATCATTTGAACTGACATCTTGATTCACACAGTGAGCATTCTTATATTGTCTGGCCCCACAAATATACTTTGACAGAAGATCTATAAAAGAAAAGGACTAAAACCAATGAAATCGAAAAGAAAATTGTGTTGTCGGATACCTTTTGACTGTTATAACAAATAGATTTATAAAATTCAACAAGTTATTTCTGATCACAATGTCTCCAGTCACATAGCATATTCAATTTTATATTCCCGTAGGGTGTAAATCATTTTGAATTTAATACTTGTTTTCCCAGACAAAATAAATTGACCAAATATCAAGGATATTTGATTTTTGAAGTGAAATTTGGTAAATATTGATTTTGGCAACGAGAAAGTTATTCAGTGATTTTATAGAATTGGCGTAAATCACATAATTATGTAATTTTGTAAAATTATTGTACTTGTAAAAGTTTATATCAATAATTTTCCTCTGTCAGAAACTTGTCATGTTTTTAACTTAAACCTACTGGAATTGAAAATGATAAGCCTTTTGCCACTAGTATATGTCACTGCGTTGATATGAATAATTGACTAAATGGAAATGGAAACGAAGATAAAATTGAT
>NW_026856527.1:0-13169 GCF_026571515.1 Ruditapes philippinarum
AATTTAATCGTTTTTTTTTCAGTCATGTATATTCATACATAAAAGTAATGTTTATGCATCTATAATTCATTGAATCTTTGGTTCCATGACAATTATTATTTAATGTGTTCAATCAACTTGAAGTAAGAGTTATTTATTGCTTGTCAAAGTATGCAACATGGAAGAATTATACAAATAAGAGCAATTTGTATACTTGAATCTCAAAAGAAATGATTATCATAAATTAGTTTTAGTATAAAAACTATATAAAAACTACAAGTAGGGGTAACATTCTAACCTTCAGATAATTGTTTGTATATTGTATTTGTTAAATATGGTAATACTTCAGACACTCAACTTTCTTTTCTAAAAATAATCAGAGCAAGATTCAAATTTACAAGTGCCAGAATATTATTAACAAGATGGCCAATATGGCTGTAAATATAACTCTCATCAAAATGGACAAATCTGAGAGAAGATCATCCATGGATGTAATAAATCACAACAATGTAGTGATGACTGAGATTCCACTGTTAATTTATACCATGTTGTGTCAGCTTTTTATTTTTTTTTTCACCTTTTGTGGTTTATAAGTTTCTTTGTTCATTTTCTTACTGTTAATACTCATATAAGCAATCATTATGAATAACTTTGAGAGAAGATTAAATATTTTAAGATGTTATACATGTACCCCATAATTCATTCTTGTGATATCCCAAGCGGCTGTTTTTTTCCTTCTATTCTAAGATTTAGTGACTCCTGCACAGAAGACACATAACTATCACAAGCCTATCATCTTTGGGTAAAGTATAGAGTTATGGTCCATGAGTCAAACAAAAGATTCTATAGTAAACCTATACATATCAAGACTAAGCTAATCACTGATTGGCTATGCCATATACTCTAAAACTTAGAGTTCATGACAGTAACCTGTCATGTATACCTTCCCAGTAATTACAACATTTAGCTTGTTTGAGTCAACAAAAGTGGCAGCCATTTGGGTGGTCATAATATACAAATATGGACTTTTTAGCTGTTGAATATGATGTGATATGTACTGAAAAAAATAATATTGACCGAGGCGATAACCGAGGTCAATATTAATTTTTCAGTGTACATATCACATCATATTCAACAGCTAAAAAGTCCATATCTGTTTTATTATATAATTTATAAATAGCTTTTATATGGCTTATCACATCTGCCATAGCATACGACAGAAATCATTATTTTTCAGCTTGTCTACTGTTTCCATAATTTGGCCCTTTCCATTGGCATGCTAATCCCTATTGTTCTTAAAAATGAAAAACGGTAACTAAAATAGACTTATTTGACTCTTATGTACACCCCACTCAACGTTTTATTCAGAATAATAACAACAAAATTGGCGTGACGTCACGTCTAAGTCTCGCGTCTTTTAGGGATTTCCAAAAATCTATTTTTAGAAGAAAAACCAGTGAATATACTCTGAAAATCTATTTTTAGGAAAAAAACAGTGAATAATTACTCTGATATTGACCTGTTATTTTTTACAAAAAGTTGCTTGTTAGCCAATCAGGGAAAGGCATTTCAAAGCTATTTATAGATTATATAATAATACCATATATATAATTGGCAAAATATGAAAATATAAAAAATGAGCAAAGTAAACAGATTATTGAGGTGAATTATGACAATTGTCTATTATTATTTTTTTTACAAATGGGAAGAATACTGTTATTATAGTAAAAATATCAAAATATTTTTATCAAATTACAATTAAAATGATGGCTTTGTTTGTTTGTTGTTTATTTCATTTTACGCCTTTTCCCAACAGTATTTCAGTCATATAGACGGGTTACAGTTTCCTAAAATGATAGCATTTACAGAGATTTTCTAAACTTAAGCATATAATACATTGGGAATGACACTTTAAAATGGCAACCAAGGGAGCTAATGCATGCTATGTCAAAAGCATCTATCTAACTATTTAAAACAACTTTGTTGTGGGCTAAGCAAAGGTTTCCCACATATTAAGAAAAATATGGTAGGTAGTTTTGAATATAATATTTTGAATACTAAGCTAAAATATTAATAATACCAGGGGCGTTGAAAAGAATATGACAATGAATTATTGATGGAAAATAATGCTCATTTAAATATATTGTATACCTGAAACTATTGATTATCATAACTGAACAAATTTACATTTTGTTTTGAAAGTACTTTCCTTACTGTAATATTGTAATTTAAAACATGGAACAAGTCATTTATCATCAAACAATGTATATACATCAGCATATATTTGTATGACATTCTATTGTAAATTCTTTTTATAAATTACTTATTCATTTATTTCCCAGAAAATTTAACTGTTACATTTTACTACCAATTAAGGCACAATGTACATGAAAGTGTTACTCAAAAATGTTCTGTTGTTTATTCTCACCTGTTTATGAATGAAATAACACAGTCATGATTACCAAAGTGAAGCAGAAGAAAAACAGGTACTGAGTAAAAATATGCACCATAATTTGATGCATAAATGATGATAAGATGTTCACAGTTCCAACAGACATCTAATCTTATAAGGCACCATTAGTACTTAGTGATGGTACTTTAAACAACAATTAACAATTAAGCGTGTTTTGATGGCTTTTTGCCCCCCCCCCCCCACTTTTGAGGCCTCACACAGTGAAAAAATGCCCTATTTAGGCCCCAAACACTGTTTTTCGTTTGAGAAATGTTGTTAAGAAAAGTGACAACTTTTTCGGCGCGGTCCCCCATCAAAAGGGGGTTATGCCCCCTTCTGTTTGGGGGTGTTGAGGGGGGGGGGGGCGGCAGTCCCCCTCATCGCCAAGAAAATTTTGGACATGTGACAGGCTAAAAATGGCCTCAGGTCAATGTTAAGGTGACGTGTAACCAACACTGAAAAGTCTTTTACTCTATCTCATTGTATTGAGAAGTTGCAGCACTTTGAAATCAGTTTTGATGGAAAAAACAATGCAAAATAGTGATTTTTCGCAATTTTGAGACGTCACCCCATTGCCATGGTAACAGGAAATTTAAGATTGAGCATGTTGTTATCAGTCAACATATGTGCCAAGTTTCATCAGTATTGAAGCTTTTTTCATAGTTTTATAGCAGTTGGAACTTGTCACAGGGTGCTTTTCAATTAAAACAGCCATTTTTCACAATATGCTCATGGGGTAAAAGGTTTATATACCAATAATAGCATTGTCAGCCGTTTGTACAACCACTGCCAATAGCAACAGACAACAAGACATTTTGTTTGTCAGAGCAAAATTTTTCTTCATTGTAATGTTTCAAACAGAATATTTTGATATTATCATTAAGGTTAAAGTGTGGTGAAGAGACCAAGATCACCTGGTACAAAATATGAACTAAAAGATAAAAATGATATATCTTGTAACCGACTATAAAAGCCAACAAATAAAATATAACTGCAAATATACTGTCTTGTCTATGTTCATCTATGATAGAAAACGAAACTTCAGTAAAGTTAGTAAACCATTTAAATTGCTTTTCAAAGGGAAAAACATATTGATAAGATATGCTCTGCCCTCTCAATTGTTCTTTTTTAAGTAGATATATTACCACACTAATTACATGAAAGAGTTATTGTAAAATGATACGAGGCAAAGCTTGTACACGACCCCAATCAATCAATCATTCACGCTCAATATCATATATTCTTCAATAAGTTGAAAAGAAGCTCATTTTCGTATCCATTTTCATAACAATTATCTATTAATTTAGATTTTCAATGCCCTATTCAAATGATGCGAATGATTAAGAAAGTTATTACATTTTTAGACTGCAATCAATTTCTTTTTTGTATTAAATTTTGATGTTTACAAATTTTCAATCAACCTGTCAAGTTTGAGATTCATTTCTTTCATAAAGAAAATCACAGAACCATTATATTTTAAATGAGAAATCAAAATACATTAAAAGAGTTTGATAAAAGGACACCATTTATCAAATAATTGTGTGGATGGCATGAGCTATCTACTTTATTAACAATATACAATATACTATTATCAAATATAAATAGTCTTTTTTTTTCCTTCTTTTTTTTCCTTTAAGCAATTAAATTACAAAAAAAAGGTGTTAAAGAATATTAGAAATGTGAGTAAGGTGGGGCAATGCACACCCTAAAGCAATATAAAATTAAAGAGACTATTAACTCAGACTTGTAACAGATATAGAACTATATATTTATGTTATGTTATATTACCATTATCACAAGAGCGATCAGTAATCACATGTGTCGCCTCATGATGGCCAATTTCATGTTGGGACAAATTGTGTGACAGACGGACAGACAGGCGGACAGTGCACAACTAGACTTGGTACTGATCATTCCTGTAAAGTTTGGATAAAATTGCACCAGTAGTTAATGAGGAGTAGTCCGGACAAGCTTTTGCGTATCTGGCAACACACCAAAAAAACCCTTTTTATCAAAGGGCCATAACTCGGCCAAAAATCATTCAACCAGAAAACCCGTGCAATATGCGCAAGGCCTTGAGTTACAGATCAATCCTGTAAAGTTTCATTGAAACTGCAATAGTGGTATAAGAGAAGTAGTCCGGACAAACTTTGAAAATAAAAATTATAAAAGGGCCATAACTCTGACAAAAATCATTTTGTGACAGACGGACGGACGGACAGACGGACAGACAGACAGACGACGGAGAAGTGATCCCTATATGTCGCCACTACTCCGTAGCCGTAGAGGCGACACAAAAATGGCTTGTTTTCCGTAATATTCAAGCACAACTATATATAGCATGATAAATGAACTTAAATGAAATTTGATGTGAATCATTTCTTTATAAAATACATTCATGTAAAGATATATTAAAAACAGTATCACATAAGTATTCAGAGGTTTTTTTCAAAAAAAAAAATGCTCATTCTAAAATTACAAAGAGCCGTAACTTAGAAATGCAAATCTGGATTTTGATAGTATTTGTATGATGATAATTATTTCTTTACTAGAATATTATACATTCATATTAACTTTTTGTAAAATGTGGCTCAAAACTGTAGTTTTACTTTCGAAAATAATGTTTTAAGTAACAAAGGGCCATTTAAAAAAAAAAAACAACAACAACAAAAAAACACCCTTGGTGGATTCTGATGCCACTTAGTGATCCTTATTTTCCCTATTCATATAAATATTTCTGCCAATTATCAAGAAAATTAGACATAGATAAATGTATGTATTCAGACAGACAGACGGATGTACTGTGACAACGCCATTTCAATATCCTCATTCTGATTTTATTGGCAGGTGATAATTACAGACACAAGGCTAACTTTAATTTCCTGACGTGTTCTTCCAATGACAAGCCTTTCAAAGACAGCTCTTAAATAATGTTTATATTGACTGATCAAAACCACTAAATGCAAGACCATTCACTATAAGGTAAGCTAACTAGCTGTTCAACTCTCTTTTATGACATGATTAAATTAATAAGAGAAAAGGGCACTGCTTTAATTCAGGACAAAAATCACTGGAGTATACATATACTTGTATATTATCATGATTCATAACATACATGATTCCTAAAGAAAAGACTTTCAATTGTTACTAGCAAACTGTCTACCTGAAAACAAATGTCCAAACTATATAATGTTCAGTCAGTTTACAGTGTGGCTGCGTGGCCGAGTGGTAAACATGTGTGACCGCCCAGGTTTAAACCCTGTTAGAGGCAAGCCATTGTTTCCTTGAGCAAGAAATTGGTGAAGAAATTTTAAGATTATTGCTAAAGAATGAGGTAGCAGCTCTACTAAAATAGTGTACTCAAATTATGATAGTCTATTTTCCTTGGTAATATTCACAATTAAAATTTGCAATATAATCAATTTGCAGCATGGCTGAGTGGTTAACACATCAGACTAATAATCTGAGGATTGCTGGCCGCGTGGGTTCAAACCCTGTCAGGGTCAAGCCTTTGTGTTAGCAACAAACTTTACACTCATTGCTTAGTACTGGTAGGTTCCAGGAACAGTTTCGAGAGTGTTTCAATAAGCTTACAGCTTCCAACACAATCAAACTAAAATAAATTCAATTTATTATATTTCATGCAACAATATATGTTGCAATCTAACAAAACTGGTTATAAAGTTGCAGAAAGGACAAGACAAATTTAAACAGAGTATATAGATTAAAAGAAAATCTCAGAAGAACTAGAAATGTGTCCATAGGACACGGATGCCCCCACACGCCACTGTTCTGTCAATCTTATGACTCTAGGTCAAATATTTTTTGGACTACATGTGCCACAAGTTGAAAACTAAAAATCAACAAAGGGCCATAATTCTGTTAAATTTGGTCACAGCAAAAATTCCTTTCTTAACTACCATCTACACATTAAGGTTGTTAATCCCTGGAAGTTTAAGCCAAATCTGCCATCCGGTTAAAGAGGAGTTGCGTTCACAAAATTTCTACAAAGTATATAATGAAAAAATCAACAAAGGGCCATAATTCTGTTAAATTTGGTTGCAGCAAAAATTCCTTCCTTTACTGCCATCTACACATTAAGGTTGTTCATCCCTGGAAGTTAAAGCAAAATCTGCCATCCGGTTTAAGAGGAGTTGCATTCACAAAATTTCTACATAGTATATAGTGAAACAAGAGCTGTCAGAAGGACAGCGCGCTCGACTTTTTTAGTGCTTGCCTATAAAACAAAACTTTGACAGTTAAGGGCACACAAGACTTTAACTAGGAATTTCTAAGTACAAATCAAGAAACATTTTCACAGAGTTATCTTCTCTTGCTTACAGATAGGTCTCATGATGGCACATAAGAACTCCAACTTCCAAAGTAATATCTCAAATGGTTAAGTCAACAAGTGGACAAGAATGAAAATCTTAACTGAGTTTCTAAGTCAAAAAGGGCCATAATTCAAATAAAATCCTTAACAGAATTACCTTCTCCTGCCCATGTTTTGGGACCATGATGGTAAACAAGTATTCCAACTTTCAAATTAATATCTCAAACAGTTCAGTCAAAAAGTGGACTGGTACTAAAAACTTAACCAAGATTCTAAGTCGATAAAAGGCCTTAATTTTTAAAACAAATCCTTGACAGAGTTACCTTCTCTTGCGTACAGATGGGGGTAATGATGTGAAATAGCATTAAAAGTTTCAAAGCAATATCTCAAAGGGTTAAGGCAATAAGTGGATTTTACCCATATTCAATGTATTTTCTAAGTCAAAAAGGGGCATAATTCTGTCAAAAACCTTGACAGAGTTATGTCCTCTTGTCTGTTGATGAAGGTCGTGATGGTAAACAAGTATGGTCAGTTTCAAAGCAATACCTCCAATGGTTTTGAAATAAAGTGAGGTGGTACAAAAAACTTAACCAAGCTCAATACACTTTCTAAGTCAAAAAAGGGCCATAATTCTGTCAAAAACCTTGACAGAGTTATGTACTCTTGTCTGTAGATGGAGGTTATGATGGTGAACAAGTATGGTAAGTTTCAAAGCCATACTTGTAATACTTCTGAAATAAAGTGGGGTGGTACGAAAAACTTAACCAAGGTGTGACGCCAACGCTAACGCCGACGCCGACGCCGGGGCGAGTAGGATAGCTCCCCTTTTCATAGAAAAGTCGAGCTAAAAATCAACAAAGGGCCATAATTCTGTAAAATTTGGTCGCAGCAAAAATTCCTTCCTTTACTACCATCTACACCTTAAGGTTGTTCATCCCTGTAAGTTTAAGCAAAATCTGCCATCCGGTTTAAGAGGAGTTGCGTTCACAAAATTTCTACATAGTATATAGTGAAAAAATCAACAAAGGGCCATAATTCTGTAAAATTTGGTCGCAGCAAAAATTTCTTCCTTTACTACCATCTACACTTAAAGGTTGTTCATCCCTGTAAGTTTAAGCAAAATCTGCCATCCGGTTTAAGAGGAGTTGCGTTCACAAAATTTCTACCTGGTATATAGTGAAAAAATCAACAAAGGGCCATAATTCTGTTAAATTTGGTCGCAGCAAAAATTCCTTCCTTTACTACCATCTACACTTTAAGGTTGTTCATCCCTGTAAGTTTAAGCAAAATCTGCCATCCGGTTTAAGACGAGTTGCGTTCACAAAATTTCTACATAGTATCTAGTGAAAAAATCAACAAAGGGCCATAATTCTGTTAAATTTGGTCGCAGCAAAAATTCCTTCCTTTACTACCATCTACACATTAAGGTTGTTCATCCCTGTAAGTTTAAGCAAAATCTGCCATCCGGTTTAAGAGGAGTTGCGTTCACAAAATTTCTACATAGTATCTAGTGAAAAAATCAACAAAGGGCCATAATTCTGTTAAATTTGGTTGCAGCGAAAATTCCTTCCTTTACTACCATCTACACATTAAGGTTGTTAATCCCTGTAAGTTTAAGCAAAATCTGCCATCCGGTTTAAGAGGAGTTGCGTTCACAAGATTTCGGGACGTACGGATGTTCTCTATGGTCTTTTGCCATTATTGTATCAGAGACATAAGAAACTATCTACCTTGCAAAATATATGATGATGCCTTGGTCCTATTTAAGAAGAACATAAATATTACACAATTGTTACACATTCATTTTGATCATACTATTGTTAAAGAGCTGACATATGCTGCCTGAAATATCAGTATTACATTGTTTAGCAGTATGTATGCAGATTTGTTAATGTTTTTATCATTATGGATGTTCTTTTCACTGTCATATAGACTAAATTAGTAAATACATTTCATTAATAAAGAAACAATTCTTCTGAAATGTTTTCCTACATACTTAAGTGTAAGTTTTCATTTTATCAACAGTGAAATGTATGATTAATGAAATATTTCAGAAAATCTGAAAAGGTGTAAGAAGTGTATTACATAAATAATACATAATAAATTAGCTTTGATAAACTGTTGTAGTGTGTGAGTGTTTGACATCCAAAGTTTAATGATATCTTTACCATCGTATCTTAATTTCAACTCAGTAAATACCAGCACTATGACTTTATCTTGAATGTTTATGGCTACTAAAAATCATCACCATAAAAAACAATGTTGTCAACCAGTGTCAACATGACATTCCCACTTCTTACATAAACAATCTTTCAAATGATGCTAAGTAAAGATCCATAAACAGATATAAAAGAAATACATGTAGTATTGTTGAATAAAAAGAGTAAGAAAATAATGCATATCATCATGTAACATTACGTCATAAAATAGGATCATAACAGATGTAGTCATTCTAAACATTACTAAGCAACAATACTTAATTGTTCATTTTCAGGACAAAATATTAGTATCTAAATCACTTGTAACATCATAAGCAAAGTAAACGCTATACATAATTGTATGTTATTCAAAAACATTTCCTACCTTCATTTTCACTGAGGCTGTCTGACCCCTGATTACTATATGAGGCATTCTTTCCTAGGACAGGATGATTTATCGTCCTTGTTTCACTACGTGCAGCAGGGCTCTTCAACCCGGAAGTCGGTCTGGAATTAGGTGCTGAATCACCACCAGACGATGCTGAAGACTGTGATGACATGCTAATACTACGGAACGTTTTCTTACGATCTTGGCTTGGACGGGGTGAAATACTACGATGATTGACAGATGCTGGTTCCCTTGGTGATTTATTAACAGGAAACTTTGGAGCAGGTGATGGTGACCTTTCACCTCTTGGTGAAACAGGTGGCCGGTTACGACTTTTATCCACAGACTGTTCAACACTGTCTCTACTAGAACTCCCTGTTAAATTTTCCTTCCTTCTCTCTTCTATCATTCTCTTTCTATTTATCTTTTCTGTAGAACTAGAACTTACAGCACTACTTCTTTTCTTTGGAACTGGCACTTCTGGAGAATCCGCTTTTTCTACCTCTATTTCCGGGTTTGAGCCATTTTTAAGAGCACCTTGAGGTTTCATTGGTATCACATGACAATAATCAAACACTTGATTTCCACATCCTTTCTCCACTGGCCCAGAAAAGACTAGTTCAGTTCCAACAAATACCCTTACATCTTTAACCCCTATATCAAGTTCCTGTAACAGATAAATGTACTCTGATTCATTGTTTTACCATACAATTTAATTAAGTTTAAGTATTTTTTATTATTTAAAAAAAAAAAAATTCTCTTTAACTTAAATGCCATTTATTTCCATATTACTCTAAAAGAAAGATTTTTGACAAATCCAAAAGAATTAGATACACATTCTTTTCCAATACACACACGATTTGTTTTTTAATGTAATCAGTACATATAAGTTGTTATGCATTAAGGACTCTAAAAAGCAACAAATATTGAATGCATTCATTTAGATGATATAGAGAGACTATACATACAGCTATACTCTTATTAAAGTTCCATATTTTCATCTGAGATAGGGAGAACTCCTCCCCTGATTTTGAATTTTGATTTCTAACATTGATCATAAACTCTACTGGTCTTCTGGCATGATACCGGCAACTCCACATATTCCTCTCCTTATTTGTCTGTAGAAAAAAAATATGCACTGTAATATCTTAAAACTTCAGTAATCATAACAGCCAGTTACAATTTTTTGTACCATGTTTGTAAATTAGTATTAAACCTACTTGTTCCAATAATTAACCTCTATTGACAACTTTTAGTTTAAAGAAAAGGATATAATCTTGTGGAAGTTTTCATTACCAAATTTTTGCAACAAAAGGGTAAAAAAACTTTCATCTTTAAAACAAATGTATATATATGTTTGGTCTTACATTGCTGTCCCACTTTTCTCTAGTGCAAACATAACTTTAGTTTTGTTTCTATGAATAAATGCTGATAATAAGAATGAAATAATTTTTCACTCATGAAATAAAACAATTTTTGACTCACCTTGAATTTTCCATTAAAGAGTAGATCAAGAGTGCCCTTGCATTCTTCAGCACCATGAACTGTGACATCAGCAGCGCTAATAGGTAACAGAGTGTTGTTCTGGTCATACACCTGTATCTCAGTGAGTCCTAGTCGCATAGAATGACCCCAGTTAGACGTCACCTCTATATGTATCTCTATTACACTCTCATCCTCCGACGACTTCTTAAATATAAAAACAACAACGTATTAATGACCATACATAACGTGATACACTACTATAATACATCAAAGGGCTGCAACCTCTGTGGTATTTTCTGATCTTTGCAATCTAAATCATACTGACTATCTGTATGTATTTTCCTATATAAGTTTATTTTTATATACTATAATTAATCTTACGCAGCGACTGCGTCTATAACAGTTTGAGATTGATACATATGGAATTTTGCATGACTAGAGTTGCATCAAAAAATCATTTTCATTTTTTTTTGACAGCCATACTTTATCCTTGCATATCGTGGCTACTTCCTTAAACAAGAAAAATATTACATACATTCGTATGTAATATAGGTACGATTGCATACTACTTTTTGTGAAGACTTTATGTTTGCTGAATTAAAGGTGTAATGTAAAATGAACAAACATGTCATGAGATGTTTTATATCTTTAAACATTTTCATGGAATGTAATTAATGTATCACCATATTAAAGTTGCATGCCTTCAGATGAGAAAAATGATTTCATTGGAATCAAAATATGAAAAGAAAATTCACGGTCAATTGACTGCTTTGAAGCATAATCACAAAATAAAATTACAGGAAATTAAAAACCTTTTTAATACACTTAAGGTAGAATTTCATTGTAAATCATAGTCAAAGATTTGAGATATGATTATTTAAAAAAAAAAACGAAATACACAGTTTGTAAATATTTATTACAATAAAATATGAAAAAGGTATACGCGCCGAGGTTAGCTATAATTAAAATTCCCGCGCTAAGTCGCGGTGGTGCTTGGGATAATCACTTGATACTGTAAATGGCAGCCATTTTACGATACGAATCCTCGGACAGTTTATCCTGCCGAAAAGATATGAAAAAATACTTGCAATTCAAAGTTTGCTGGCTACATAAAGATTATCGATTTACTCTTTGCACACTTTTTCTCTGCCTGAGTATAATAATATTGACGTGTTTTCATTGGCTTAAACCATCACGTTACCAATACACATGTAGGTGTGAACTAATTTCGTGTTTATTAAAATTATTCCGTTAAAAGACATATAACAATCTTATTTACAAATGAAGTGATAAAACAACAATCCCAGAAGCATTTAAGATAATAACAATCATTGGAAAAAAATAAATGCATATAAATTGTAAATTTGTGTATGACAACTCAACCCCCTAAACAAAACATAATAGACTCAACCAAAACAAGCACCTGCTTCTTCACCTAACTATGTAGTTGCATGACCATGATTAGCAATTTAGCCAACCAAATCTAAGAGATAAACCTATTGTTAAATTAATACTATGACCACAGCAGATTTCGTACAGAAAAAGACACTTCAAAAAAAAAGTTGCCTCGACTAGGATTTGAACCATGGGCCTCTCACACCTTAAACGAGCGCGCTTCCTCTGCACCACGGTGAAGTGTAGCTTGAATAATAACAAATACATTGTAATTCTAAATTGAGAATTTCCATTCCGTGTTTGTAATCCTTACTAATTTCGAGGTATTTTCTTCACTATAAACCTGTTGTTTAACACTGATGAAAATAATTTAGCGAAAATCTTCTCGCCAAAACTGTACGACATGTATATATTCCACTACTTGACAGTCAGATTTATTTGTGTACTACGCTCTGGAGTATTCGGTAATCGACATAGCTAAAAATAGCATTTTCATTGATTAAGCTTTACGGAAATAGCCGAACATTTTTCATTGGGTAAAAAAGATATTCATCCACGAAATTTGTGATTGTAACCTCATATTTCTATTGACTACTCTAAACTTTTAATGCACTGTAATTCGTTAAATGCATACATTAAAAATTATTCTTTATTTTAAATTGCTGGTTTTTAAGCAGTTCTGAGTGAGAACTACTTTGCGTTGTTAGGTCTGTTAGGAAAATTTGTGTTAGACCGTGGATGTTAGCTATGTATTTACTGATCTTGCGATCAGAAAATACAATTAACCACAACAATCATTTGTGATCTTTTTATTAAAGTTCTCTGTAATAAAAGTATATAGAAAACTATTGCTAAATTATTAATAACAAATAACGCAACTTAACTTTCAATATATCTTAAATCCTGGGGGTATGTTTTTGCAGCAAAATTGATCTTCAT
>NW_026856528.1:0-42849 GCF_026571515.1 Ruditapes philippinarum
AGCTTAGATGTTTAGCATAAAACATCTTCTTATGGGTGTGTGTGTGTGTGTGGGGGGGGGGGGGGGGCTATATACAGGTGAGCGACCTCAGGGCCATCATGGCCCTCTTGTTTTATTTTTAAAGGAGATAAGAAAGTCAGTACAGTGGAGATGAGCTACACATTGGATGACATAGATTGCCGTCTAGACATGTTAATGGCCTCTGTTGATGCAATGTGTAAAGGATATGTTCCGATGGAAGTCGACCTTGATAACTATGATTGGTTACCTAGCATCCGAGAATAAGATAAAGTAAAAGAAACTGGACACTGTTGGTTGAAATTATAAAATCTGGAAAAGGTGTGATCCCTCGGAAGCACTTAAAACAACATATAAAAGTTACAGATTAACATATTTTTTTAAAGCCGTTTTATTCCACTTACAGATTATATAACTCATAGTTTTCTCCAATGTAAGAAAAAAAAAATCAAATCCTGTAGAAATGGGGGAAAAAAATGTCGATCTATTATCTTATGTAATTTTTTTCTTGTAACTTTTGCAAAAATAAAAACATCTTTGAATATGGTATGATAGTTTTATTGTTTATAGAAATTTTTTGAATAGGATGAGCATCAAGTACTTGCAACCTTAAGCAATATTAAGGAAGGAAATATATTACATAACAGACCAGCATGTAACCATTTCATGACCAGTCAGTTTTATATCTATATAATAGTGTAGGTCAGCAGCTTGTGTTTTATGCTTTACTGGTGGAGATGCACTGCCCTGTTCTTCATTTCTGGTACAAAAAAAAAAACACCTTGGCAAAATCAACAATAGCTCTGCTGAGGTGAGGCAATATATGCCCTATGGCAAATTTAAACAAAATAACTGAAATACCTTAAAAGTTATGCTGCAGAAACCGATTGTATACAGACAGGCAGACGGACAGCCAATGCCATGCCATATATGTTTTGAAAGTTTTCGGGCAAATAAAAGCTGTTGAACAATAAAGGCACCAGTACTGTTTTAATAGATATTCATGAATATGATTGTAAAAAGCTGGAACCAAATTCATGTCAAATTCTTAAAATATGTGCTGTACTCCAACAAGAACCCAGGTTTTAAAAAAAATTTCAAAGCTCAGACTCTGTTATTTGGTCAGGAACAGACAGAGAATGTTTGCTGACCAATGAAGACCTTGACATTTAGGACAGCAGACAGATTTTTAAAAAATTATTTTATATCCCAGTACTCTGATCAACTGATTTACTTTAGATAAGGGATGACTCGTGTAAATTGTTTTTGTTGGGTTTTACGTCACACCTATACAGTATAGGTCATATGGCGACTTTCCACCTTTATTGGTGGAGGAAGACCTTGGATGTTGAAAACTTGAATACTGGCAACTGAGTATGACACATGTAAATAAGCAAGGTTTTTTGCCAGTCTGCCTAAATTACTTTACATTTTCATCTTTATAAACCTAAAATTGATGATGGGCAGTTCTAAAATTGAAAGCTTGACAAGAACATTTAAGAAATTCAGCAGGTTAAACTTTTATAAATCTAATTTGTACAGAAACATATCCTAAAACATCTGTAGTGACTGATACCGACAATGTATAGCATGCTAGGAAGAGGGACATCTAAACATGTGCTTATCTCTAGGCATTATTAGGATTTGTTTGTTTGATTGGGTTTTATGTCACACAAACACAGTATAGGTCATATGGCGACGTTCCAGCTTTACTGGTGGAGGAAGACCTAAGGTGCTCTCCCGTGCATTATTTCAGGCACAATCGGGCACCTGAGTAGAACCACAGATGTTCCGTAGGCTAGCTGGATAGCTTCCTCACATGAAAGAATCTAAAGTCCCTGTTGGGATTTGAACCCACAGTGGTGAGGGATAAGTGGTTTGAAGTCAACAACCTTAACCACTCGGCCACGGACGCATTATTAGGAGGTTTCATAAATAACAAAATGAGGTATTGAATTATCGTGGGTTTATTTTTGTGTGACTTTGATCATAGTTTCACAGTGAGGTAGAGTGAGACAACAAAGTTAGACTAGAAACACCAAAACTACATTAATCTTTGGAATAAAAGAGTAACACTAAAGTTTGAACGAAAACAGCATTCTATAAGTTCGTAAATATTTTGAATGATTAAAAAACTGTCAAATTAAAAAAACTCTCTCTAAATAAATGAAATAATACAGATTAATACAGAAAAGTGAATAAAGACTTCTAAAAATTTCAATATATATTTGTAAATGCCATATTCTTTTTGACCACAAGACATTAAAAATCCTGGCTAATTATCCAACTGAACTTCTACTTATCTTGCACTTTGTAAGGTTTTCTTTGGTATAACTTGAGTATTCTAAATTTTTAAAACTATTCAACAGATGTAAACCAGACAAGATTTATCACCTACAGAATGCTGCAATCTTTACTATAACATAACTACAAGACTTTAGTAAACAGTGAAAATATATAAATCTTATCTACATTAGGTTTCATTAACCCTTACCCTCTTGGTGACAACTGATTCTTTACCCTTGAGACCAGCGCAGACTAAGACTGGCAGGGTGATCATGGTCTGTACGGTTTGCTGCTAAGTCAGTACATATTTTGAAATTTTCCCTAAATATGATGAATGAGTTTGCCCAGATTTAAGGATGGATCAGTCCATTCAAGATATTTAGCATGATCAGGGTTAATGCAGTAGGAAATGCCTTCGTCAACTTGTGAATTGGTTTTCTGTTTTCTAACTCTTTATCTTCTTGTCTCCTACATCTTGTCACCTACATGAAACTAGTACAAGTATTTCTTAACCCCATCTATTAAAACTAGACAGAACATTTTGTTAAAGGACAAGATAAAAATCTAAATGCATGCTCCAATATAAAATGTGTAGGTAAAATTGGTGCTACCCAATATATGGAATCATGCGTTAATATAATAAAAGTGTGTAAAAACATATGTGTGTTGTTTTATACTACATTTTGACGTAACATATACATAAAGTATAAATAATTTAAAAAAAACAAAAACAAGCAAATTCATTGAATTTATATCCCCCGCCGAGTACTGGTTATTATTAACACAACAACTGAAGACATAAGGCTTTATTTATATATTAATCATGGCATAAACAGTAATATTCTTTGAACTTGATAAATATTCAGGGCAATAACAGAGCCATAACTTGTGTTAAATAGTAAAATCTGGAAATGCCAATGAGATGTATGCATACTACATAACTAATCAAGGGCCATAAATCTGAGTTATAAGTATCTGACTGGAACAAGGCGACTATATGCACATCTCCTCTTAGTATCCCATAAAGTTTCATTGAATTCCAGCCAGTAGTAGCAGAGAAGTAGCGAGGAAACAAATATTTTTCTATATGGATACTGCATAACTAATCAAGGGCCATAACTCTAAGTTAAAGTCTCTGACCCGAACAAGCCGAAGATATGCGCATCTCCTCTTGGTATTGAAGGTTCCCATAAAGTTTCGTTGAATTCCAGCCAGTAGTTGCAGAGAAGTAGCGCGGAAACGATTTTTACTCCATATGCATACTGCATAACTAATCAAGGGCCATAACTCTGAGTTAAAGTGTCTGACCGGAACAAGCCGACGATATGCGCATCTCCTCTTGGTATTGAAGGTTCCCATAAAGTTTCGTTGAATTCCAGCCAGTAGTTGCAGAGAAGTAGAGCGGAAATGATTTTTACTCTATATGCATACTACATAACTAATCAAGGGCCATAACTCTGAGTTAAAGGGTCTGACCGGAACAAGCCGACGATATGCGCATCTCCTCTTGATATTGATGATTCCCATAAAGTTTCGTTGAATTCCAGCCAGTAGTTTGCAGAGAACTACTCTGGAAACGATTTTTTACTCTGTATGCATATTGCATAACTAATCAAGGGCCATAACTCTGGTTAAAGTGTCTGACCGGAACAAGCTGACGATATGCGCATCTCCTCTTGGTATTGAAGGTTCCCATAAAGTTTCGTTGAATTCCAGCCAGTAGTTGCAGAGAAGTAGGGCGGGAACGATCTACTCCATATGCATACTGCATAACTAATCAAGGGCCATAACTCTGAGTTAAAGTGTCTGACCGGAACAAGCCGACGATATGCGCATCTCCTCTTGGTACTGAAGTTTCCCATAAATTTTCGTTGAATTCCATCCAGTAGTTGCAGAGAACTACTCCGGAAACGATTTTTACTCTATATGCATACTACATAACTAATCAAGGGCCATAACTCTGAGTTAAAGGGTCGGACCGGAACAAGCAGACGATATGCGCATCTCCTCTTGATATTGATGATTCCCATAAAGTTTCGTTGAATTCCAGCCAGTAGTTGCAGAAAACTACTCCGGAAAGAAATTCGGACGGACGGACAACGCCAAAACTATATCCCCCTCCCGATTCCATCAGCGGGGGATAAAAAAAATTAATAAAACATCAAACAAAAAAATAATAAAAAATTAAGAAAAGATTTTTGTGAATGTATCGAAGTTTGACAAAATATTACATAATAACAAAATGAAAATAAGCAAAAATAAGCAAAATAAGCTTAAATGAAAATTATGACAAATGGAAAAATATGAAAAATATGGTGATATGTACATTGTATATTAAAATTTCTTGAAACCACAAAAGTACAAAAAGGTTTATTTTTCTTATAAAATAATGGAAATAATAAATTACATCTTACAATTTAACATAATATCGTACATTATAAATGTTGTAACTTTTCTGTGTCTTCACTAACTATTCATCAAACAACATTTAAAGGGAGATCACTCTGTTCTTCATAAAAATAATTAGACTAATATTTCAAAATTGGCTTCATTCTATAATAGAACAAGATCTTATATTTAAAGTATTTTAATGGTTTTTGTGATATTATAATGTATACTAGTTCACATAATTTCAATGATCCATTCACATGGTTAATTATAAATCGATGACATTTTGATTGTTTACCTTGTTGCGTGTATATTTAATCTATAATTCACTTTTTCAGTTCAAAAATGTTTCATACAGTTAAGTTATACTGTAGTAAAGCTAAATATAACTCATCAGACAGATGTAATTTCATGGACAATGGCATGTATACGAAGTACCATTCCCTACAAATTAACATGTGTAGTTTTATAAAAATTAGGAATCTATAAATGTTACTGTATCAATATGTTCATTTTATTAAATTCCTTTCCTCCTAAATACTTGATTTGTTTTGAAGCACCATGAACATGTTATATGGTTAATTTAAAGAAAAAAAATATTTAAAAAAACAAACAAAAACAAATAAAATGACAACCTACAAAACAAAAATTGAGAAATAATATTAGGTCCAGCTATTAATTTTCACAAAATTAGCAACAATATTGCACTGGAAAAAAGAAAAACGACAAAATAAAACACAACTAAAAATTACAGTTTACACAACTATGAAATCATTATTATTTGTAAGAAACATAATCTTAGGTAAGTTACATCACAACAAAAACTAAAAATTTTTGTTTATTAAACTTTACTTATAAAAGCAATGAATATACTATGTATTCCCCCATTTTATTATAGTGATATCTGCAGCCCCATTAAAAGAAATGCTAACAGGCATAAAAGAGTCTGTTGTACATGATTCCATAGTCCATGATTCCATTATACATGATATCAAAGTACATGATTCCATAGAACATGATTCCATTGTAAATGATACCTAAGTACATGATTCCATAGAACATGATTCCATTGTACATGATACCTAAGTACATGATTCCATAGAACATGATTCCATTGTAAATGATATCAAAGTACATGATTCCATAGTCCATGATTCAATTGTACATGATATCAAAGTACATGATTCCATAAAACATGATTCCACAGTATTTGATTCAATAGAACATTCCATAGTACCAGATTCCATAGAACATGATTCCATAGTACATGATTCCACAGTATGTGATTCAATAGAACATTCCATAGTACCAGATTCCATAGTACATGATTTCATAGTACATGATTCCATAGAACATGATTCCATTGTACATGTGTCAAGACTAGAATATGTGATACACTGGCAAGCAAGAAAAAAAACAGAGACAACACAGAGTGAGTACAAGGTGAAAGTACAAAATTTAACATCATTACTGATAACAACTCCATATAAAACATATATTCTATGTAAATAAATAATCTTCAACAACTTTTTTGATATTCAATATTTAGTTACCTGAGAAATGGTAACAGTGCCATTATACATGTAGCAAGGTTTCAAAATAAATATTTGAGTATGTAATGTTTAGGCACAAGTACATGTATATAATGTTTATATAATTTTTATTTATTAACAAAATATCAAAACAAAAGAAAACCGTGGCATATAAAAGCCTATAGAGATCTGTTCAACGCTTTTCTGAACATAAAAAGGTTTTTGAAAATTTACAAATGTAAGATATATGCTATGTTTGCCAATGAGAATTCTAGCAGTTTATATAAAGAGAAGAGTGAATAAAATGGATAAAATTAAAAAATTGTGAATCTATAAAGAAAATAACACTAGTTAAACATCTAATACCATTAAATTAGTGTCATAAATCTGATACCATTTGGTGTCATAAATCTAGTCAATTAAGTGTCATAGATCTGATACCATTAAGCTAGTGTCATAAATCTGATATCTATACGTTAGTGTCATAATTGAGAATATGCGAGACACAATGAGTTGGTAAATCTACATAATCCTAACATTTGACTGCCAGTACATAAACTATCATCAAACAGTTTTAACAACAAATACAAATACACTTAAATAAACTTCCCTTATATTCATCAATATTAAAATTCTTAGACAGTGACTTTTTAAACATTACAAAAATTAAGTACAGCATAAAGATATCATATGGCTAAATATTAGCATACTTTATTATTTCAATATTTTAGAATCTGAAGAAAAAAGTTATATTAGTTGATCAAGTAAGACTTTAAACACCGATGAATATTGGGCTTAGAACACAATATTATGCATTGATTATGCGATTTATATGGAAAATGAGACAACATTTTGTTTGTTTATATACAAATTGTAAGTCAATGGTCCATGAATAAAATGATTAGCAGCATGAACAATGGGTTAACCGGTTTGTTTTTTCTAACACACTTTGGTACTTAAGCAACTTATGTTAAAACAAGTTAAAATATGTACAGGTCTTTAAAAAAATCTGTACCACTATTTCATAAAAATCTGTACCACTATTTCATAAAAATCTGTACTACTATTTCATAATAGTTATCAGGTCTTGAAAATGTATTGTAAACAGCAGTAACTGAATTAACTAAATAAACCTGATAAATGATTATATATTTTAATAATCTCTCTTTTTTGGGGAGTGGGGTGGCTTAGCTTATAAGTAACATCAACACGTCAGGGGTCACATGACAACATTCAATCCTAATTGATGTAAATTTACTTCAGATGCCCCTTTCATAAGCAAACTGGATTGATTTACATTAACTTGACTTGATTACGTTGGTGAGGGGCAAATGAATCGAAGCCAAAGACATTACCTCATCAGCAACATAGGCCCGAATTGTTGTGTGCCAATAAGGAAACAAGACCAGAGTTGGTTTGTACCCTTAAAATGACCTTTAACCTTCCACCTTAAATCTAATAAAAGTAATGGAAAAAGTAGTTTTATTTTGCAAAATGTGGTATAAAAACTGAGAATTTATACAACTGAATAACTGTTCCTCACAAAATAAAACCTATATGAAATTCTATCCCTGTATACAAACTATAAACTATAACAAAAGCACCATCTACAAACATACCACTTGTCTACAAGTGACGGTTACTAATAAAACATATAATGCATGTGTTGGTACAAAAAAATCCATTTACTTACTAATAACTGACTTAAGTAAAGTTATGACAACTAATCACATGTCATGAAAATATACAAGTATATATAAAACAATAATCTTTTTTTGTGCGACTTGAGCTGTACATGAATGGATTCTCTAAAATAACACATTCATATTCCAATAGAAATGAATTTTTTGACTTTGTACTTATAATTTATAATAAATATGAAGAATATTTGAAAAATGTGTTTTAAAACATGGATTTCTTTACTCTATATAAAAACAAATATGTAACAATATCTAATGATGACTTTTTTTATATAATTCTATAAAAAATATGCATTTTGAAATCTTTAAGCTGCATGCCTCCAGATGAGCCAAACTATTTCAAGAAAATCAAATTTAAGAAAAGTACATTTAGATTTTAAGAAAAGTAAAAGGATAAATTTTACATATTTTGTGCAATTAATGATTGATTTTTCAGTATTTATTGCCATATATCTACTGTGGGACTAATGCAGCAAGGGCTATGTTTGCATACTTTTATCTCTTTTCGGTACTTACTTCACATGGATTGTAAGTGCTGTTTGCAGTGTGTAAGTTAGTTTCTTTCTTCACTTTACAATATTTTCCTTATTTTACTCAAGATTTTCATGAAAATTCATGAAAATAAGCATTAATTTGGAGGCATGCAGCTTTAAAAAGAAATGAATTTCTAGTGAATTTCCTAACTGTTTAGAAAAAAACAAAAACAATCCACATAATAATAATACAATGAAACAGTATTTCTATATTGCACACATTCATATAAAATAAGCTTGAATTTTTGGTTATAAATGCAAAGGATGATATTTTGCTATTCAAAAATATCTATATAAAAAGAAAAATTAAATGAATATAAAAATAAATACCAATTACTAACATCTATCTTATTTTTACCATGTTATTAAATTAAGTAAGAGAATCTGAAGACAGATTAGATAAAAAAAAAAGAAAAAATTAAGATTAAAATCTACAGTATCAGTCTGTGATAACAAAAAAAGACTCATAAACTATATACATGTATATTATATATATATATATATATATATATATTTTACATGCTTCAGAATAACTTAGTGACTACATAATTAACAACACAATCAAATCCATACAAATACTGAGTGAATTTCTTTAAAAAGTTAAATTACAATACACTAAATGGTAAAAATCCCGCACCTTTATGCATGCCTACTAATCACATGAATGACTAAGCAACCCGAGCTGTCAAATTTAACATTAGTCACACAGAAAACAAGTAAAAACTTCTGCTCAGCTGCAAACACCATTAGTTGGTATGTTTTTTTTTTAACCCCCTGCTCTCATCTTACTATTTCAAAAGTTGTATAAAAGGTTATATAAAATTTTGGCAATATTAATTCAGCTGTAAATGTGCTGATCTGATTCAGGATAGCTGTTGTAATCTTGCTGATGACCACTTCACTCTTTACATACCAACTCGATACCACATCTTCATCTCTCTAACTTGACGTATAAAAAAATATGCCAGCAAAATACCAACGATCTGGAAATACACATTTCATCCTTAATTTCAAAATTATGTCTATAATCAGTAAAACTGCCAATAATGATTGAAGAAAATGCAGTTGATATTCTTTTTAAACAATAAGATAAGAAAATATAATTGAAATTTGTCCACTTATAAGTTTGCTAGTACATACACTATGTATATTTTGTCAAGTTCTGTTTTATAAAGATTATATAAACATCAACATGATTTGAAGTAAATAAATCTCTCATGTGACAATAGAAGATTTTTAGCAAACTTATTGGGAACTCATTTGTTGCGTTTTTAACTCGCACAGGCACTATGAAGCTCATATGGGGTCTTTCCAGCTTTACTGGTGAAAGAAGACCTCTAGTGCTCTACATTGAATTGTAATTTATAGGGAACTAATGACAAATGGATTTGCTTTTAGTCAGGAGAGTAGCAAACAATGAACATACAGTAGAACTTCTATGAGTCGAACTTCGATTAGTCGATTTTCTCGATGTATCGAAGTAAAATGAAAGTCCCGATTTTTTCCCTTATATATTCCTTATAAAAACCTATTTATGAGTCGAGATTTTATGTGTCGAATTTTTCGATGTGTCGAAGTTTTTTCGTGGTTCGTATAGAATAAATCTAGTACAATTTACTACAAATAAGTCGAAGTCCGTTGATTATTTTGACACCTTCGATCTCGAGACATTTTTCACACCTTTTCTGGCCGCGATGACGATTTCTGATCAACTTTAGTGACAGGTGTTAATTACACAGCTAAGTGTTCAAACAGCCTTTGTATGCGTTTAAATGTGTGAAAAAATGCTTAAATCGTTACTATTTTAATTGCCGTAGTGGTATTTGAAAGTACATGTAAACAGTAAGAACTATCATTTGAGTGCTTCCGTGACCCGGTGTCGCGTGATAATCACACGCGAAACATTTACTATAAGCTGGTTTAGTTATTGCCCTTTCATATCGTTACGCCTTTTGTAACTTCATTGTTTACGTCAACAGGTAGTCCAAATCATTAACCGTAAAAAAGTCATATTTATCATTCTATAATGTAAAATATCAGATTAATGAATGAAAGAAAAACATGAAATAGGTTACGTTATAGATCTTATAATTAGGGCTAGTCACGGGTTGAAATTTTGTCATGAAATTTAGACCGATTCATGAGTGGAAGTCCCGATGTGTCGAAGTTTTTACGCAAGTCCCTCCAACTTCGACTTACCGAAGTTCTACTGTACTTCATTCTGTCATACAAAAATCCACACATTTTAAATAAATTGAGAGATAAAAAAAGAAGTGTATTATTCAATTCATTAGTGATTAACAGTTTATAATTTACACATTTATGACAGTTTATAAGTTTACCTGTGGAATAGAAGATCCAAGTCCTACTATGCCAACCATATCAAGGTTCCAGCTGAGCCATGTTAGAAATACATCTGTACAACCCATCGTGTTTATCTTGTCTACAGGCATCTGTATTTGTCAACAATAAATAAAAAAATGTTTTTGTGCTTTAAAAGTACACAAGCGTGTGTAAGATATCCTACATTAAAACATGCAAAGAAACATGTCCTGTCTATACTTTTAAGATTAAAGTTACCAATACATTACAGAAATTCTGTTAAATCACAAGTATGCTTTAAGGCACTATGAAATAAAAGTTGATATCTATTAGATTATTTATTCTGTTTATATCATTTGGGTATTTCTCCTTTCTTGCTGAACTTGGTTTCTCAGTAGCTTCATTCTTACAGGTGTGTGGGTTGCCTTAAAGATTCAGCTAACCACCATAAGCCTGTGGTTTGTGTGCATTTGCACTTAACCATTTCCAACACAAAGAGAATTTCCGCTAAATTTATGTTTTTCTCTGGACAACTACATATGTACAAATAATGCAACACCAAAATCTGTTTACATTTATTCAACAATAAATATGAAATAAGTGAAGGAAACATGGTAAAGTATTGAATATTACATCTGTTTTTGTGAGCTATTAGATATGGTATATCAATAATTATGTTAAAGACAGATATCCCTTGGTGTAAGGGATTTTAAAATGAAAATATTATTTGGAGCAATGGATGTCAGTTTGTACAGACAGACATAAAGGGTTACATGGACAATACATAATACCAGCCAGTATTGAAACAGTTAAAGGCCCTGTAAACCACTAAAAATGCTATCATTTTCATTATTTCTCAAAATATAATCATAGTGATTTAGTAATTTGTATGAAAGTCAAAATACAACATTTTGCTACCTTTACGACACATTACTGAATACAGCGCTACTTTCTTCAGTTGTTTAACATCTAACATGCTCTTATTCCATTATTTAAACATTATTAAACACATGTTTGACCTTTTCAAAAGAATAACAAAAAGAAAAGCATAGTGTGCCTTTAAAAATATTGGTAATAATAAATCAGTGTTTTACACTTAGCACTTACAGTTGAGTTATATCTGGTTCCGTATCCACATTTCACTTTAAATCCACCTTCCTACAATTGAAATATTCTATATATAGTAGAACACAATATTTGACTGATCACTTGATCTTGCCTTTTTAACAAGTTTAGTTTGTTACTTAATATCAAAGATCAAGTACTTCTGTTGTGAGCTATTAAGTATGGTATATCAATAATTATGTTATAGTCAAAATCAACTGTTAAAAAATTTATTTTCGGAACTGACACAAAACATACAGAAAACATATAATAACTAATTTATAATTAACCTTGCATGTTATTTATACATTTAATAACAAATGTTACACTGCATATGAATGAAATAGTATAAAACCAGTTCTTTATGCTATTCACCAATCAAATAAATATCTATGTCAGTGAATCACCATATTACAAATCTAGGGCACTATTATTTTACATTTTTCCAACATGGAAAAAAAGATCAAGGTCTTAATACTTGGTTATTGCACCTAAAACTTAGTACCTACTTAAAACCTGGACATTTTTATTTTTCACATTGATGACTTTCTAAAGTAATGAATTAGTGCTATAAAAAAACAAACAAAAAACAACAAGATATCTTTATAAAAGAAGTAGAATTACCCTAGGTTTTTTACAACATGACCAAGGTACTCCGCATTGTTGAGGTAAAGTAGAGCTGCAGGTGAACTGCGAGTTGTTATCATAATCCATGTACGAATCAAATCCACAACAATGAAACTGAAAAATATATAACATGCTATGATAACCAAACTACAAGAAAAACTTGATGGCCCTGTATTCCTCATGCGAGTTTAAATTAAATAGAATTTGCAAATTTTCAGATAGAGAGGTACAGATAGAGAAATACAAAATAACCCTTTAAAGACCATGTTCTCTTTTACACTTTTACTGTACTTCATTTGAGCCGCGCCATGACAAAACGAACACAGTGTGCATGCGACCAGCATGGATTCAGACCAGCCTGCGCATCCGCGCAGTCTGATCAGGATCCATGCTGTTCGCTGTCAGTTTCTCTACTTGTTAAAAGGTTTGAAAGTGAACAGCATGGATCATGATCAGACTGCACGGATGCGCAGGCTGGTCTGGATCCATGCTGGTCGAATACACATGTTGGTTTTGTCATGGCGCGGCTCATTTGTTTTTTTTTATGCATCTAAATTATATGAATAATAATTTATGTTTGCATATCTGATATGAAATTTATGATCAATTATTACAAATACTTTTGACTCATTAATTAACTTCAAATTAACCCCACCCCCCTGCAGAATTTCTTAAAAAAACTCTCCAACATTCAATTTCAGGGACCATCAATTATCAATTTTGGGAGTATCAAGATGATAATTGAAATGCAGTAAGCCAAAAATATAGAGCCTGGATACCAGTGGTATGACTACATGAATAAACAGGCTGGCCTGATTCTATATATGTGGAGAAAAAAACAGGCTGCCCTAATTGTGGCAAAAGAACAGGCTGGCCTGATTTTATACTGGTGGCAGAAACAGTTCTGGCCAGTTTAGGGTAATACAAATGTAAAAGGAAAACCATCACAAGTTTTATGTTTTCATTTTTACTTTAAATTTATTAGTGTCATTGTGAGCAGATATGATATGATTGATATCACTAATTACTTACACCAACTTGGACATGATCTACAGCCATTCTGTAATACTGGTTCTGATGATACTCTTCAACAAGGAACATAAAATTGTTGCTCACTAAATCAGGGACCTACAACAATGATTTATATAAATAAAATCAGCTGAATGTATATTGCACCAAACAAAAAATCATTTGTTTTTGTTAAAATGTCAATCATTCGTTGAATTAGCTATATCATGTTTGCAAAAATTATATATTTGTGGCGGCATGGCCGAGTGTTTAAGGCGTCAGACTAGTAAGCTAATGATAGCTAGCCACATAGAGGAGCAAGTCGTTGTTTCCTTGAGCAAGAAACTTTACACTCATTGCTAAGTACTGGTTGGTTCCAGGAACGGATTCGAAAGTGTGTCTATAAGCTTATAGCTTCCTACACAATCAAACTAAAAAAAATTCTATATAAACTAAAAATCATATTCATTTTAGTTTGCATGAATTTAAAAGTTCGTATGAAAAGGTAGGTTTTTCTCTTTTTGTAAGATTTAATACATGTAGATATATAATGACCATAAATTGATGCCTTTACCTTCTGTCTGTGAACAAATGCTAACACGCCAATAGCAATTTGAGTGAAGAATGCAAGCACTGTAACCACCAGAAACTGAAAAAGATATCTCAATGTAAAATGTACATACATGCATGTTATAAAATATCTTTTACGACTCATTAATTAGAAAAAAGTAATTCAAAAGTAATTGACAGCTATAGAATAGACATGATTTTCATTATTAACAGATTGGCAATATATATTATCTGTTGAAATGCTATTAAAATTGATTGTATTTTTAGCCTGTAGATTAAAATATCCTCCTTGACCCTTGGCCAAATCAGGGGTTTTTCGTTATCACATCTTTTGCCTCATATAAAAATGCAAACCTTGTATAGATGAATGAGTTTATACAATAAACTAGAGGATGCTTTTGTAAAAAAGCGCATGTCTCCCCCACTGCTGAGAATAACTGTGAATGGAAACAGGAATGGAAATGGAGAAATTGACCAACGGTCACTGTGACCTTGACCTTTGACCTACTGACCCCAAAAACAATAGGGATCATCTGCTCTATAAGACCAATCATCCTATGAAGTTTGAGGGCTGTATGTCAAAAGGAACTCTAGTTATCATCCGGAAACGAGAAATTGACCAACGGTCACTGTGACCTTGACCTTTGAACTACTGACCCCAAAAACAATAGGGATCATCTGCTCAATAAGACCAATCATCCTATGAAGTTTGAGGTCTGTAGGTCTAAAGGAACTCTAGTTATCATCCGGAAACGAGAAATTGACCAACGGTCAGTGTGACCTTGACCTTTGACCTACTGACCCCAAAAACAATAGGGATCATCAGCTCTATAAGACCAATCATCCTATGAAGTTTGAGGGCTGTAGGTCAAAAGGAACTCTAGTTATCATCCGGAAACGAGAAATTGACCAACGGTCACTGTGACCTTGACTTTGACCTACTGACCCCAAAAACAATAGGGATCATCTGCTCTATAAGACCAATCATCCTATGAAGTTTGAGGGCTGTAGGTCAAAAGGAACTCTAGTTATCATCCGGAAACGAGAAATTGACCAACGGTCACTGTGACCTTGACCTTTGAACTACTGACCCCAAAAACAATAGGGATCATCTGCTCAATAAGACCAATCATCCTATGAAGTTTGAGGTCTGTAGGTCTAAAGGAACTCTAGTTATCATCCGGAAACGAGAAATTGACCAACGGTCAGTGTGACCTTGACCTTTGACCTACTGACCCCAAAAACAATAGGGATCATCAGCTCTATAAGACCAATCATCCTATGAAGTTTGAGGGCTGTAGGTCAAAAGGAACTCTAGTTATCATCCGGAAACGAGAAATTGACCAACGGTCACTGTGACCTTGACCTTTGAACTACTGACCCCAAAAACAATAGGGATCATCTGCTCAATAAGACCATTCATCCTATGAAGTTTGAGAGCTGTAGGTCAAAAGGAACTCTAGTTATCGTCCGGAAACGAAGAATGGACGGACGGACGGACTGACTGACGGACGGACGGACTGACGGACGGACAGGGCAAAAACAATATGTCTCCCCCCGAGGTGGGGGAGACATAATTATTAACAATTAACCTACAGAATTAGTGTATTGAATGTGTCCTCCTTCAATACTCAACTACAGAAACAGAGCTACCAACAGTATAAAGCATGGTCCGACTGCACAGACTCTATACTGGTGGCAAAGGCAATTCACTTTCTGTTCCAGTCGATGAAGCACACCAGCCGATGAAGCACATGGAAAAGAACAGAAATTGTATGCACAACCGCTGTTACATATGTACAATATTCAATTACACATACACATGTAGAAGGTTTATAACATACATTAATTTGCACTTACTGTTTTAAGGAGACAGCTATTCTCTCTGACTGTGCCGGCTACACCAATTAATGAGTTAATCATTATAACAAAACCCACTGACATAAGCATGAGAGCTGGTATAAACAGCACCTTGTTAACAGACTCATAATCCTTGTTCTGTAACTCTATCCAAGCTCCTACCAGCAATAAACCTGCTCCAATTACCTGAAATGTTACATACATAAAAAAATTGTTACAAATTTCAATCTTTTTTTTTGCATTAAAAAAATGAAAACTGAAATATTTTGCTTCGTTTATTCTAATGTTTTAAATTGTTGAGAAAAATGATCCATCTTCCCATGAACATACATGTAACTGTTTGAGGTATCTATACACCTTGCCCATTTATATTACGTCCCATTAATCAGCAGTCAACTATATTTGGTGGTTATATCTAGAGCATGTACCCACTTTGAATTTTAAAATCAGTCATTTGAAAAGTGCCAAGTCTTAGTCTCTATCACATATCTGCTAAGCCAGGGCATAAACACACATTGTGGTTACGAATTTGCCTTGGTCAATAAGGTTAAAAAGTAGCGTGGCACAGTTAAAAAGAAAAAAAAAAGAAGAAGAATTTAGTGAGCGTTCGGGCTTGTACTGCTAGTCAAAAAGTGTAGCCGTATGCTAGACTCATATAGATAGCCTATACATATTGTACAGACTACCTATACTGCATGTTTATAGTAGATCTAAATAATAACAAGAGGGCCATGATGGCCCTAGATCGCTCACCTGACTTATCAAACTCATCCAAACAATTACCTAGACAAGCATTCTGACCAAGTCTCATGACAGGTGAGTCAAAAATGTGACCACTACAGTGTTAACAAGGATTATCCATATTTGAGCAGTGCGACCTAGTTTTTTACCCAGGTGACACATATTCAAACTTGACCTAGAAATCATCAAAACAAACTTTCAGACCAATTTCCAGGATACTTGGATCAAAACAGTAGCAACTAGAGTGTTAACAAGATTTTTCTATTTTTAGCTCCGGTGACCTAGTTTCACATGCGATTTCAAACTCATCCAAGCAATTACCTAGACAAGCATCCTGACCAAGTTTGATGATAATTGAGTCGAAAATGTGACCACTAGAATGTTAACAAGGTTTTTCCATATTTGGGCGGTGTGACCTAGTTTTTCATCCAAGATGACCCATGTTCGATCTTGACTTAGAAATCATCAAAACAAACTTTCAGGCCAATTAACAGAATATTTGGGTCACAACAGTAGCCACTAGAGTGTAAACAAGATTTTTCTAGTTTTAGCTCCTGTGACCTAGTTTTTCATCCGAGATGTCCCATGTTTGATTTATTCCCAGCAATGACCTAGACAATTTTCCTGACCAAGTTTGATGACAATTGAGTCAAAATTGTGACCACTAGAGTGTTAACAAGGTTTTTCTATTTTTAGATCCTGTGACCTAGTTTTTCATCCGAGATGACCCATGTTCGAATTCAACCGAGCTATCACCTAGACTAGCATCTTGATCAAGTTTGATGATGATTGATGCAAAAATGTGACCGCTAGAGTGTTAACAAGGTTTTTCTATTTTAGCTCCGGTGACCTACTTTTTCATCCGAGATGACCCATGTTCAAACTCATCCGAGCTATCACCTAGACAAAGATCTTGACAAAGTTTGATGACGACTGATGCAAAAATGTGACCGCTAGAGTGTTAACAAGGTTTTTTCTATTTTTAGCTCCGGTGACCTACTTTTTTCATCCGAGATGACCCATGTTCGAACTCATCCGAGCTATCACCTAGACAAGCATCTTGACCAAGTTTGATGATGATTGATGCAAAAAATGTGACCGCTAGAGTGTTAACAAGGTTTTTCTATTTTTAGCTCCGGTGACCTACTTTTTCATCCGAGATGACCCATGTTCGAACTCATCCAAGCTATCAACTAGATAAGCATCCTGACCAAGTTTGATGATGATTGATTCAAAAATGTGACCGCTAGAGTGTTAACAAGATTTTTCTATTTATTTATAGCTCCGGTGACCTAGTTTTTTCATCCGAGATGACCCATATTCAAACTCATCTGAGCTATTATCTAAACAAGCATCCTGACTAGACAAAACAATAACAAGTTTGATGATGATTGGGTCAAAAAATGTGACAAGGTTTTTCATTTTTAGAGTTTTTGCATCCGAGATGAGCCATGTTCGAATCATTCGAGCTTTCAACTTTGATAAGCATCCTGACCAAGTTTGATGATGATATTGAGGCAAAAAATGCGACCGCTAGAGTGTTTCACAAGCAATTGTGGGCGTACGACATAAAGACGGACATTTCACCGATCCTAAAGCTCACCGGGCCTGGGGCAAGCTCAGGTGAGGGCTAAAAAAGCAAAAACAATATGCCAAAATTGGTGTTTTACTGAATATACATGAAATTAGTAATTTTTTGGCAGTTGGATTGGCAAACTTTTTTTATGGAAAATACTAGGCCTATTTTAATAAATTTTTCTTGAACTTATTAAAACCATAAAACATTTGTTCTTTTTATGGACTGATTGTATAATGAATGTATTTCATAAAAAAGGCGAAATTTAAAATTAAGTTTACACCTGCTGAAGTTTTAATACAACCCCCGAAAGGATAAAAATTTTGCCCTTTTTCCAGAATTTAAATAAATTCCTTGGGGGGGGTTAAGGTTTTTTTTTGGTAAACTTTAAAATTTTTCGGGGAAAAGGGGTTTTGGGGACCAAAAAGTTGGGTTTAAAAAATTATCTTAAAAAATGTTTTAAAGAAACTTTAATTTTTTCTGGTTTTGGGGCGAAACAACCCCGGGGCCTTTTTGAAAATTTTTCCCTACAAATTTCAATTTAAATTTTAAAACCCAGGGGACCCTAAAAACTAAACAGTAACAAACAAGGATTTTCCCAAAATAACAAACCCAAATTTTTTTTTTTCTGAATTTATTGACAAATTATATTTGAAAGGCTCGTCAAGGGGGGGGTTTTTCAAAAAAAGACCTAAATTGTCTACACTACAGTTCCACATGTATGTCCCGGGCAAAATATGTAATGACGTGATTTAAAACAAAATAAAAGCTTGGGGGGTTTTAATTTTTTGGGTTTTTAACATATATACAATTAATTTTGCAACCCAAAAAGCTGAAAAATTTTTGGGGGAAATTTTTTTTTAAAAAGTTTTCTCGCAAAATTAAATTTAAGGTGGGGAAATTAAAATTGAGGTCAGGCCCTGGGGGTTTCTTTGGCACCCCCAATTTTTAAAAGGGAACATTTTTTTAAAAAAGACATTTTAAAAAATTCCAAATTTACGGGGGGGGTTTTAAATGAATTTAATTTTAAATTAATTTATAGAAGAAAACATGCAATTTTTTTTGATAAAAAAAGTGACTGGGCAACCAAAGAACAAAAAAAAAATACCCATATTTAAGCAATTTTTTCCGGGGCCGGTTTAGGATTTTGGTTTTTTGTTCCCGGTTTTTGGGTTGGCCCCCGAAAACCCGTTTGATCTTTATTTTTTTCCTTTAATTTTTAAACCCTAAAAAAGTGTGTATAATTATTAATTTTGAACAAAAAGAAACATTGGGTTTTTATTTTGGGCAGCTCTATTTGGGTTTTTAAATTTTGTTTGGGAAAATAAAAATTTAAAGGCATTTCATTTTTTAATTTATTTTTAAAAAACGAAATTTTTGACAATTTAAGTTGAGGGCATATAAAAATTTGTGCCATTTTTTGGGGGGGGTGGGGTGAGCCGAGATTGTTTTTGGGCCCGGGGTGCCCAAAATTATTTAATTAACCATGTTGACAATACCCTACCCAAAATTTGGGTTTTAGATTTAAATTTATAGGCCCAAAGTTATAACAAGAAAACAAAATGACACAATTAAATTCGCTTCAAAAATTATGTAATAAAAAATAAATCGAAAAAAAAACCCAAAAAAGATTTTTCTGATCATTCTCAATTTTGTGAATCTACGGCGGATTCTACTTACCACGACAAAAAACATGAGTGCATGCAAAAAAAAACTAAGAAACAGTTTGTTACCAAACTGTGATGATGTGCAAGCCACAAAGCGGTCTTTTTGGGGTGTGCACAGAATTGTTATGATTTGTTTTTTAAGCATTCTATCACATCAAAACTCGACCGCCATCTTGGCAGCTTTGTTCGGGAAAATCCGAATAATTGGCCCGTAATTAGATATCGGTTATTTTCCGTTTGCCTCGTCGTTGTTGTTACGGAAAAATTAAAGCCACGCCATCAAAGGCAACTCAATTAAATGTAAACGATTCGATGTTATATTCAACTTGAGCTCTACAAACCTCTCAAAAGGGGTTTTTACCCAGAAAACACAAGTGCCTATGGTGAGCACGGGACTTATCACGATGGATTTTTAAAGGATATGGATATAATCAGGGTCTTTCAGAAAGACCCTGATATGTACATGTATACTGTATCTGGTCTACACCGGTCAAAGAGAGACCGATGCGTATACAAAATTGCCTTCCAACCACATACAGTGAGTTAGCCAATAGCGGATCATAGCCAATAACGGGGTCTGTCAGTAATTTAAACAGAGTATTCTTCAAACAGTTTTGAGCTTAAAAAATGTTTTTACTTAACAGGCATGTGCATTAGAGATGTTAGCTACTTGACAGCGGACAAAAAATGTAAACATCCGTGTAATTTGATATCAGATTCACTCAGATGCTTAACCAAGCGTTTCCGTTTCTCGTGAAATTAAGCGCCGTTGACAATGCATGTTGAAATCTGTTGCATTATTTATCATAGAAACTCGAAAGATATTGGATCAAAGCTGGTAGATATTTGATGCCCAAATATGTTAACTACCTGCAACCCACCAACCGTTTAAAAAAACTTGAGGAATTATATTGATAGCGCTATTCAAATGAATTGCACCCGAGTTGATCCAATAGCGGATCATGCAATTTATAGGAAGGGACCGCCTCAAAGTTATCCAAACTGTTATACAAAAATATTTTTTAAAGAAAATTTTGGTTTGTAGACTAAATAAATAAATAAATAATATAAAGTTTAAATGATTTATGTTATTATTACAACTGAATTATGCAGTCCATGCCAAAAAAAAAGTATTTTTATGCAGTATAAACAGCTGCAACAGTGAAATACTGTTCCAGGTTACATGTACGTAGCTGTAGGTATCCAGTTTTTTTCCAGACTATATAACATCATAAATGATTGTTATTTAATAAAATCAGATACAAAGAACATATTTTTTTCATATTCAGCTATGTATATGACATATATATTTGAGACTTGTCCTCACCCAGCGTCTGTGTCCGTGATTTCAGTTTAAGATTTTTATGCAGTAATTTTACAGTAAAATATTTTTTACATACACATTTTTTTTCTTAAAGCGTCAACTTCAAACTTCAAATCATAATGTTCCTTATCATCAACCACGTCTGATGTGATAACTCTGGCAAAACTATTTCCATAATTATCTCCCCTTGGATTAAGATTTTTCATTAAAAATCTTATTTTTTTACTGCAACTTTTTTTATTTCTTAATGTATCCACTTCAAACTTTAAATATGTGTTCCTTTACATCATCGCCAACATGATTTGTGACAGAAATATTCCTACAGAATATGTGACTTCAAATGTTTTAAATGTTTTTTATTGCAGATTTTTCTAAGGAGAAGTAAAGCAGTATATGTTGAAAATTTTGTTTGTTATTCTTACATTTAGTATATCCTAATCATACCGACCACATAGAAGAAAATGAAAACTTCTAGTAGGTATTGGACTTTAAGCTTTTGTTTCACAACAACAACAACACATTTAGGTTACAGTTACTTAAATCAAGTTTTACATAGAAGGTGTTTTCATGAGCTGCTTTGTCCCTGTTATCCTGAAAAAAATTAATATGCATTTAATGTCAACCATTTGTCTTGTGGTTGTTGCCTAGAGCAGTTATATAGTTCACCATTATTACAATCATAACATTACTATGTTGACCACAATCATTCAGTTGCCTCTTGAATTCTTTACTTAGTGGTACCCTTTACACTCTGATATTCAGGGGTGACATATATTTGTGCAATATTTTCTTTGTTCAATACGAATTTGACAGAAAATTCGTGTTTTGAGACAATCCCCTATTCGTATGTCACGTGATCCGCTAATGGCTGATTTGACCCGTTATTGGCATGTTTACTAGATGTTTGAAAAGGGTAAATGCACCATGATGCATTCAGAATACAAATTCACAAGAAGTATACAGGAAAAGAGGAATAAAAATACTTCAAATCTACATACATTTATTTAAAAATTTTAAAAATCATTCGTTCATAAACACTAAAAGTTTCACTAGTGATCCGTTATTGGCCAACTCACTGTACTTAGATTCTAATAATTAATTATACATTTTCATTAGCCTGCAATGATTAAGGGCCATAAATTCTTAAAATTTATTACGGTATAAAAATAAAAAAAATTAAATTTAAGCAAATTCCTATCCCACCGTGAGTATCCATTTAACGCAGGAATGGTGCAATTTTATCGTAAAAGTAAACCCCAAAAATTTCAACCTAAATTGCCACATAAGTAAACAAACACCCCAAAAAAAATTTTTTTCTCAATCCCAAAAATTTAAAAATGAATTTGCGCAAAACGCTGCCCACCACTTTTTACCTTTAACCAGCAACCAAAATATTCAAAGGGAATTTATAATTTTAAATTTCCCAGAAAAAAGGGCCTGGAAAAAAATTTCTGTTTTTAATTTACTTTATGTTTTTTCCCTATAAAAGACCCTTTTAAACAAAATTTAAAAATTTATTTATTTCAAAATTTTTGGAACCCAAACATTTTTTCAACTTAAAAAACCGGGATAAAAACCCAAAAGGGAAATTGTTAAAGAAGGAAATTAAACAACTTTTTAAAGAAATAAAACCCCCGTTGCTTTATGCCCATTTTCGAATTCGGGGGTTTTTTTAATTTTTAAAAGGTTTAATTACGTTTATCTGCTAAAAAAAAGTTTTAATTTTACACGAGTAGATTGGAAAAATGTCTCAGGTTAACCGAATACAAAAAATCATAAAGTAATATGTACGTTATTGTATTTAAAGATATCAATCAATACGCTAGTCAGGTCGTCATTTTTACGAATGATTTTGAAATATAAACATTTTCATGGAAATATTTTTGATAATGTTTAAAGTATAATGTCTCAGCAGCCGTATGCGCTAACTCATTACTTCCAGTTTGGTTTACAATAAAAAATATTGGTTCATTTACTTAATTATCGCTGTGCTCGTTTTAGCTACTAAATTGCACAATTCTGCGTTACTTTTTCACAATTCCAGCGTTATTTGCACATTCCTGCGTTACTGGATATACACGATGAAACCTTTATTTAATTATCTAGATATTGTAACTTTACAAAAAATATCTTGGGCGGTTTGATTTACAAATGTATAATATTCTTAATGAGGCGGTCTCTTAACCCTTTACCACATATATACGCGAAACAACGCACTTTCGACCCCCCCCCCCTTTTTTAAGGCCTCAAATAGTGAAAAAAATGTCCTATTTTGACCCCAAACCTAAGTTTTCGTTTGAGAAATGTTGCTTAAAAAAATGAGCACTTTTTCGGCGCCGCCCCCCATCCAAAAGATACATCAGGGGTTGCCAGAAGGGGGATGTGCCCCCTTCTGTTAGGGGGGTTTGAAGGGGGGCGGAGTCCCCCTCATCGCCAAGAAAAATTTTGGACTTGTGAGAGGGTAAAAATGACCCCAGGTCGATCATAATGTAACGTTTAACCAACGCTGAAAAGCCTTTGACTCTATCTCAATCCCTTGAACAGTTGCAGCACTTTGAAATAAAATTTTGATGGAAAAAATCGAGGCAAAATAGTGATTTTTGGCAATTTTGAGATGTCCCCTCGTTGCCATGGTAACAGGAAATTAAAGACTGAGCATGTAGTTACAAAGGCAATGGTCCAGTCAACATTTGTGCCAAGTTTGATTAGTATTGAAGCATTTTTCATAGTTTCATAGCAGTTTGAACTTGTAACAGGAGGCTTTTCAGTGAAAACGGCCATTTTTCACAATATGCTCATGGGGGAAAGGGTTAAGCAAATTACATTTTTTATTGGGTTTTAAGTCGCACAACAGAGTATAGGTCATATTTTATGGCATGACACAATATGAAGGCCTATGTTTTTTAGCAAAGACTCTGGTAGCTTAGTAGGCATGTAAAGCGTTGTACTTTAAATAGAATAAGGCAACCTGGTTAAATTGATTCCTGGACGGTGAATTTAACTTCCTTCTGTTGTGAATCATTGATTGATCATGAAATCCTTTGCACGGTCATTCGCACTGTTCCGCTGCTTTGGCATGTACATATATTACCAGTTACAGTCAACTAGTAATTAGCTTGACAGCCTTCCCGTCCTGAACGAGGCCGTGGCTGAACTGTGATCTTGTGAATTCAAAGCGGCTTAGTGCCGTGATCCGGATGGTAGACTAGTACAGTTGAGTTCACACTAAAGGTTACACAAAGTGCACTAGGAGTGCACTAGATGTGCACTACTAGTGCACTTCAAAGTGCACTAGTAGTGCACTACTAGTGCACTTCATAAGTGCACTTTTGTAGTGCACCAGACCTATTATATGTATTAAGCAGTTACCTTTTATTTCAATGAATATCAATTTGACTTTTACAAAAAGATAGATAAATAAAGATATCTGTATAATAGTTTTTCATAATAAATTTGAAGTTGTGAATATTGGATTTTGTAAAATATGGCGTAAAATATTAGAACAATAATTTTTCAAAGTCATTAATTTTACTGATTTTTTACTTTAAAACTCAATTGTTAGAATAAGTAAATATAAATAAATATAACTTTAATGTTGATAAGTGCATAAATAAACAAAATTAATTGATATTTAATATGATTTTATTCTATTACAATATGGTAATGAAATATGAAACATTGAAATGCTAATTAAACAAAATTCAGTCATTTTTTTTTTTTTTTTGGGGGGGGGACAAATTATACCAATTAGTTATTTTTCATCTTAAATTATGGTTGTTTTAGTTAAAGGTAATGATTTAAAGCATTAATATACATTAAAGAATTAATATGTTTATAATTGGCCTAATTTTTGTCAATTTTATCTAATTTATAATCTCTCTTACCTTCTCAAACTGAGAATTACCTAAGATTTATATACATAATATATATTATTCTGAAAATATGAAATGTTGATTAAGTATTGATATGTGTGGATTAAGTATTGATATGTACCTGTGGGACACTAGTATACTTTAACCAACATGGATATTAACAAAAAGATTGGAAAATCTTTCAATTCCATTTTTGAGATAACACCAACCATTTTTCTTTTTTTCATGCATTGTAACACAATTATGCAATAAGATTATTTTTATAAGTTTATTAATATAAAACACAAAAATATTTCAGTATACTTTTTTTTCTTTTTGTACTACTTGTATTGAAATTTATTTGCACAATACAGAATTTACATTGCCTACTTATATTTATCATCTTCCTTTTGTTATTTTCCCTGAGGGTACTATATTAAAACACCAATACACAGCATGACTTTTGACACTTTAATCTTCTGTAACTGTTGTCTGCTCATGTATGAATGTATGATATTTTATTGAAAAAAAAAGAAAAAAAGATCTGCATTAAAGTGAAAAGGAAGTTGCAAAAGTTTTATAATCATGTATTTAAAAATTTTCTTTAAAATACATTATCTTCTAAATGCGTTAAAACTGACAAGGCAAATTTGTCAAAATTATAATAGAAAAAATTAATATTTCCCAGTTTAGAAACTAAAAGATGCTGCAAATTTTAATGCAGAATTGCAAGAAATGTGGATAAATATACACTGGTATTGATTTTAAACCACTTTTTTATGATAAGATTAGAAAATTCCACTTCAAAGACAATAATGACAATAATATCTAACATGCGTTTATGCCATTATGATTGTTTTTTACATTTGATTATAAAAAAAATTATAGACATTTATCTATGTCTTACATGTATTTTGGAAGAAAAAAACACGAAATTTTAAATAATATTGCATACATCTGCATTTTTGTTATTTACCCTGAGGCCCTCTTATCAGCAGGAGACCAGTATAATGAAAACAGTCGCTCTCAGAAAAATACCAATACACAGCATGACTTGAGACTTTCCTCTTGTATAAATACTTTAAATTTTTAATATTGAAATCTTGAATAAAGCTATCAATTTTATTTATTTCAAGGAAATAATTTAATTATTTATATCTTTAAAAGTATGCAAGCATTTCATGGTTGAAAAACATAACACCACAGTGTATGAATTGTTTTAAAATCAATGAATTAATATTCTCTTTCAATCATGAACATGAGGAATTGCCTCTTAAGTTATATATTATTATGCAGAATGGCAAGAAATGTGGATAAATGGATAAATATAGAAAATTTCGCTTTAGGGACAATAATCTCTAATATGCATTTATGCCATTATGATTTTTTTTGGATTTTTTTCTTTATTTTACAAAAATTATGGTCATTTATCTATATAACTAACTAGCCTGAGTGCAAACGCCTGATGAATCCCAGGCTTATGTCTAACATGCATTTTGAGAAAACCAGGGAATTTCAATGCATACTTATAATCTGTAAAATTGACTGTTCTTTGTTATTTACCCTGAGGCCCTCTAATCAGCAGGAGAGTGCCACCATCAACGCATTTAGACTCCCTGTCAAAGTCAGTAATCAATTGTAAGGTGTACAGTAGATTTAACTATGAAGATGTAAATTTAGGTTATTCACATCTTCCAGACTTTTTGACATTATTGTTCTAGATTAATATCTGGAAAAGGTAATCCATTGAAAGCATAAGAAATAGTAACATCATGAAAATTGCAGACTCGGTTTGATTGAGTCTGTACAAGAGGGACGTTTTCACGCGTCATGACGTCAAAACAATATGACGTCATTTCTAAACGCGAAGACAAAATGGCGCCAGCAATTTTGTACACAATTATTCTTTTAAATTTATTTATAAATTATTCTTTTGAGTCCAGTATACTTGGAAGAGATACACTGAAGCGTATGAAGAGATCTACCGATGATATGCCACCACAGCTCTTAGAACCTTTTAAGGAAGCTGCGAGAAAAGAAATACAGGAATCCTATCATTCCTACGATCAAAACCCAATGTCACGTTTGAGCATGTCATGTAAAAACAAAGCATACAGAAAGATTTTATCAGATTTTCCTTTCGTCGAGATTCGTTGGGAATACAATGGAGACAATCTATCGCTACAACCATCAAGAATGTCCGCAAGACTGACGACATTAACTATACAGAATCTGTTACCTGAGGACAGCGGTGTGTACCATTGTGTATTGAAGTTGAGCCCGTCTAAAGTTAGCATTACAGTTGCAGTGTTTTCAGTTGTGGTTGGAAACGAGACAAAAGCTATAAATAAAGGAGAATCTCTGGTAATGGATTGCCATGGGAACGAGCTCGGCGTTCTATTTAAGCAGTCAAGAAGGGTATGGAAAGATCCAAAAGGATGGAACCATTTTGAAAAATCAGCAGCCGACAAAAGTGAAGACATAATCAAATCAGTCAATGAAAAAAACACCGGGGTATGGACATGTCAGGTTGAAGACCGGAGTACTGGCAAGATATGGAAAACAGCAAGAGTCAAAATAATCACTAAACCGGAACTAAAGGGCATTAGGAAACTAATGCATTATACAAAGAACCATAAAACTGAAACAATAATAGCAATGTTTGCTGGAACATTCATGCTAGTACTCATTATGAATTTTTTGACAAAAATAGTTGACATGAGACAGAAAAAAATCAAAGCTGAATTAGATGAGCTTCGAAACATTCTTGGAATTAACAAAGAAAATTTGGAAGGGGACGGTATTCCGCTATTGTTAGAAGAAGCAGAAAAAAACAAAAGTGGATCTAATTCTAGTGGTGATGAAGAAAGTGATGACAGCTGATGAGAGTTGCGTGTGAGGTTGGAAAACTGACCATGGTTAGGATTTCTTCGTGAGAAAATCATTTAAAATTATGTGTTTAAGGAAACTAATCAGCATATACAATTCATATTAACGATATTTTTAAATGTAGAATTGTTCTCTTTGATATATTTACAAATATATCATTAGAATTGGCTAATTTCATCAAGTTATAAGCAAGATAAATAAATTTACACATTAATGTTAGTTTACTTGGAACTAAGCAATTTTTATGCCGCATGTATTTAATCCAGGGAATGTTAAGTATCCCGGGTCAAAGACAGAGGAATATATAGAAATAGGCATATAGATTTTGCGTTGCTCGTCCGACTCTTCGTCCTTTCATCTCTCCGGGTCAACCCCTAATAGTTTATGAGATTTATTCCGTTCATAATCTTAGTAAAAAAAAGGAGGAAACCACAAAAAAAAATCGGTATAAACTATTTGTTTTCAAATGTGGTATTTTTTGGTTAATGTAGATTATTAGATAAAGAAGAAAAAGCACATTAACCCGTAATTTTGTCACGTCCGAGAGCAAGGAATGGGTATAGACCTGCGTACAAGTTTGCATTATGACGGTCATTCCGCTTTCAAACCGTATAATTACTATTTATTGGCAGAAACATTGTTTATGGGGTGTATAGAAGTTTGATTGATCAAAATAGATCAAAGAAATAACTTCATTAGGTGAACTTAGTAGGAACATCTTTCTGTCTGTCTGTTTGTCTGTCTGTCTGTTCGTAGGTCACACTTTGATTAGAACATAACACTGAAAAATTACTTAAGTTGTCATCCTTAGTTCTTATACATCATAACATATCATTGAGCAGTAGTGCAGTGCACATGAGCTGTAACATTTCACTTCATAGTTATTTTTCTATCTTTGCTACTTTTTCCGAATTTAATGCTTGTTTGGACTTTAACTTTTAAGCCATTTAAGTTATAAGCCTTAACATTTCATATGTGGTTACAAGTACTAGTGCAGTGAATAAAATTACTAGTGCAGTGAATAGAAAATATTTCAAACTTTTTACGTAATGATTTCTTAGTTATCCACTTTACTATTTTTTTTTACTTTCACCATGACTTTAAAAGTATTTAAGTATCGACGTTAAACTACGTCATTAACCTTTGTTCCCTCAGAAACAAAATAATGGGTTTGCGACCAGCATGGATCCAGACCAGCCTGCGTATCCGCGAAGTCTGATCAGGATCCATGCTGTTCGCTAACCAGCCCTATTACAAGTACAGAAACTGATAGCGAACAGCATGGATCCGGATGAGACTGCGCAGATGCGCAGGCTGGTCTGAATCCATGCTGGTTGCAAACGCACTATGTTGGTTTTGTCGTGACGCGGCTCAAATATTTCTTTAATTGATTCGAAAGGACAAACATCATGAATGTAATAATGTATAAATATTTTTTGTGATAATGTTATATGTTTGTTACCCGAAGAAAGTAGCTATAAATGTTAAAGAAATTGTCAAAAAGTACCAAAATGTAAACCAAATGGTATTTTGACTCCATACATAACACTAATTCACTATAACTGTAATTATTGCCAAAAAGCAACAGATGAAAAAGGTGGTTCCGGTAACTAGCCATTGAGTAATTTTTTGGATACATGTTGGATGCAAAGTCGTTCTGAATGTGAAATTATTAGTCACAAAAGTAGCAAAATGTAAACAAAGTAGTATTTTGACTTCCATACAAAATACTAAATCAATGTACTTATTGCCAAAAAGCTAAGGAAGAAAAAGATGACCCATGCAACATTTTGGAAGAAATAACTATTGACTATCTCTTGACCAGATCTTTAAGGCATGTTATGCACCAGATAGTAATACATTTTTTCATTCTTTAGAAAGGGCAAACATGATCTTTAAAATGTTGAAATAATGGTTTAAGAGGATACTAGATGGTTATCATCTGAATAAATTAGCGCTGAATGTGAAAAAAAAAAAAACAACATTAAATACGTTATAGTCAGAAATTGCCAGAGTTACTGTGGCGATTTGTACTCACGAATTGCATTAGTTTCTGTTACACATAAAATGTTATTCACAAAGTTTATTTATATCTCTCTGTACTCATGCTGTAATTGATTTGACTTTTGTATTATATGTATTGTATTTATATAGACGAGGAGCGTAGAGCTCAAGTCTACAATAAAGATTTTGTTCTGTTCTGTTCTGTGAAAATATTTGTCATAAAAGTATCAAAATGTAAACAAAGAAGTAATTTGACTTCTATACAAAATACTTAACCACTGTGACTCTACTTATTGCCAGAAAGGCTGCAGAAGCAAAAGGAAGTTTATGTAATTGGCCAATGAATAACTTTTTAGAAACTATAACAGGACAACGAAAATTAAAAGCTTTTGAGAAATTAAAAAGGAATTCATTTTTTTGGAGATAATGGTCCTTTAATACTGTGAACAGGATTGGAAAGAAGTGGTATGAAAAAAAAAAGAACAGAACAGAACTAGATCTAACTGTCAGTTGTATAAATTATTAAAGTTGATACTAGGTTTATAAGAGGGAATGAAAACTTACATGACAAACTATGAAAAAATTATATTCTGAAAGTAAAAGTCATACTAAAAATGTGCACAACTACAGGTTTGAACTATAATCAAAGCACAGAAGGCGCTGAATTTGTTTGGTTCTCAGAATGTCAGAAAGGTGAAGGTTGTGAGATTATAAAACAATTTGTTTTTGTATAGTGCCGCCAATGCTTTCCAGCGTTTTAATTGTAGTAGATTGGCTATAAGACTAATTGCAACACTGATATTCAATCCAATGTTTATTTGACTTAAACAATTTGAAAAAAAAAAACAATTTGAAAAAAAAAAATGAGTTGCTTTAACTGGGATTTGAACTCCAGACCTCTCGCTTCCTAAGCTAGCGCGCCACGGTGAATTATATAAACGTCCTGAAGGAAACCATATTATACTAAATTAGGGATTGTAACGACGCTAACTGTTGTTTAACACTTGTGTAATTAAGCATGGCGCTTACTATCAGCAAGTATATCTATAAAGAATAAAACAATATTAGAAATCTTCGACCATTTAGGAATTATTTTGCTTGAAAATTAATGCGCCTCTCATGTGACCATATTTACGCAGTGATTTCCCCTGGATTTTTCGGCCTTTGTGTTACATATAAAGGGAAGTAACCGCTTCAAAAAAGCGGACGTCTTTCGGCAATTGCAATTAACAGCATTAGAGTCTGAAATTTCGCTACCATTATTTGTTTGGTCTGACGACCCAAGCAAATAAAAAACTATCCCTTCATAATCTGAACTCTCTAACCACTACGTTACGTGTTCATACCCACTTTTATTCTACCTTGTACCTATGAAAAATGTAATAATTGAATAATTTGCATAAACTATTATATTATAATGGTACAACCGAATGTGTTCGACTTATAGCTGTTATACTGTTATACTTCAAATAAAATATTGCAAGTCCGCTCCTTGCACCTTTAATGGATGTCTCGAAAGCCTCGTATTCCTTACGACGATCGTAACACTAACGTAAGACCATTGTTGCATTTTTTTCTGATTGTCTCGAACAGTTCGTAATTTACGAATCATCGTAAACATCTCGTAAAGTTACATATTTAATATGCTCTATCTATTTAATGCTTACTAGTGAAAACTGAGTTATATCAGTGAAATAAAATCCATATCACTCACAGGCCATCACTCACACTATGACTGAAGTAGCTTTGCCAAACCTCTGGCATACCTAATTCAGTAAAGTTGTTAATTTACATAATAAGTAATTGTTGCTTTTGGTTGGCATATTTCTCGCTTCAAATACCAACTAAAAATCACACCGCATCGATGACAATAAACTTGAATTACGTTTTAGCGCAGCCATTGAATGTCTGGCGTCATCTTTTTTACGTGCGTATGTTACCCCTGCGTCGTTGAAAACAGTAACAAATTGCCGTTTTCTTCATTTTAAGGGTTTTAATAAGAAATTATTTGTTGTTTATGATTAAATGCCATATATCACACGTCACTCTTTCTTACTTCTGTGCAGCTAATCTTTCGCAAGTTGAAACAGAATTTACTTTTGCTATTATTTGGACCATTTTTGGGTTTGTTTTCTTTTCACTTGTGAGGATTTTAGAAAACTGTGATGCTGAAAAGAAGTGATTTGCTTTCAGTTTCCTCTCTCTCGCAAGTACCTCAAGTTCATTTGCAGAAAAATTTGTCCTCCATTTTCTTGACTCCGCCATTTTTTAATATTTATTTTAACTATTATGTAAAATACGGTAAAAATATGCATGCATCAATGTCAAAACCAAGTCATGCTATTTTTGTTTCTACTCAATTACTTGAAATATGTATAAAAATGTTACCCTACCACACACATTTTAAATAGTTGTTTGACCATTTTCCTACTTGGAGTGCCATGTTAAAAATATCCCTAAAATTTACCAAAATGAGAGCCTGTGTACAAATATTGCCTAAATTTTCTAGAAGGTACATGCAACTGGATGGTCTTGTCAAATATAAAATACTTTTAGCGTCTAGTGTTTATTTTATTAAATTTTGAAAATATCAGGTACCAATTATTTAATAATAAATTTGGCATAATTTAGCCAATTAATACCGATAATCATAATAACTTAATAATTAAAATGAAAGTTTAACACTTTTTTCTACGAGAGACATCATTTTATAAATAATAAATTTAATACCTATATTAATTTAGTTATTAAAATTTAACACTTTTTTCTTCCTAAAAGGGATATGAGAGATACATAATGTTTAAAGAAAAAAAGAAAGAAAAAAAAAGTTGACCCTTCTGGGGCTTGAACCCACGCCCTTCAGTTTCAATGCAGTTGACACTAGTTCTTGCCTATTTTGATACGAGTCAATGCATTAGGTGGGTCATACGTTAATTACACAAAGTCACCTTTGCATATACGATGTCGTAAATTACGTTTGAGAAACGAGATCGTTAAGGTGTCCTTCCAGACAATGAAATAAGGACATCTTAGTTATACCGTAGCAATCTCGTAAGTTTAGTCACAACTTTAAGATACGAGAATTTTTCGAGACAACCACCCCAGAATGGCATTTTTTGTCATCTGCATATGATTTATTAGACCGCTTTTAACGAAAGAGTCGGTAGGATAAGGTATAGTTGTCTGGGTATTTATTACAGTCAAAATAATGACGATGTAATATTTCCTTTAAATGGCCTCGTTGTACTTCATGTTTAGCCAACCGTCGTTAAACAGCAGTGTGCATGAATCGATTGCAGATGTCGTGAAAATGTCCGCCTTTATTGATGTTTTAATATGCATATTATTATGGATAAGATACCTCCTTTATTCATTTCTATGGATTATTGTGAATAATGTCATGCATGTCTTACTATTGAATAAATTGAATAATACCAATACAGCTTGTGCTTTTCGGATTATTTTACGGTACAGATTCAAACCAACAGAATTTAGTTCTTCTCGTGATTTTCTGGCAATTTACGACGAATGCATAGATGTCAAGTATGTTCTACGTCCGAATGTCTCACTATATAGTTTAACAAAACGTCATGCTTATTTTGTAGAAACAGACAAGTCAGTTAACATTTTCAGTTCGGAAACCAATCCGTTTCAATACTTGGCTCAGTTTAAACATGCTATTAGACTGATAAGTATACCGCTTACTTTGTTTTTAGAACTGGCAGACGAGATTGGAAACCCGAAAGTCAAACTTTGTTGTTTATTGAACACTGGTCGTTGCGGTTCTACCATTCTAACACAGGCTTTAGAAAAAGTTCCCGGTACACTAATTCATGCTGAACCAGACTGCCTCACAAATCTTGCACGTGTTTGGAAATCAAAATCTATAACACAGTCACGCTACGAACGAGTTCTTGTGGCTGTCATAAGGACCCTGTGTAAACCATTTCCTGGTACATCCCGAGTTATTATTAAAACGAGAAGCTGCTCAACATGTCATATCGAATCTTTAGATAAACATTTTCAAGACATAACGATTATTTATATGTACAGAAATCTGATGTCTACAATTTCCTCAAACCTAAGGGTACCAGGAATTAACAAAACAGCAAAATATGCCAAAATGTATCTCCTCAACAGTGACAAGTTTTCAGTTCTGTTTCCATGGTTACGTCGTGATATGTATTACAGAAGATGTTACCCTTTGGAACATTGTCCATCGTTTGAAATTGCAGACTCACTGAATGTAGTTCAGATGTTGACTTACGCCTGGGGAAAGAATATAAATATTGCGCAAAAGTTCTTGCAGAAAGGTGGACATTTGCTTATTACTTCATATGATGAACTAATTCCTAAGAAAACAGACATACTTAAAGTTCTTTTCGAGGAACTGAATATAGACCTCAGAAATATGACTGCTGCTTTAGAAGCTTTTAAACAGGACTCACAGGCTAAGACCATTTATGGCTGGGATAAAAAAGAACCAAAAGAGAAAGGAATTGTCACTGATAGCGATCGTAAAAAGGCTAACATTGTGCTCTATGATCTTGGACTGCCGGGCATTGAAGAAAATTTCAGCCCTTTTATTTTACAATAAATATTCAGCAATTCCGCAAATGAATGATGCTAGTACCGGTTTTCCGCCTATTTAGTCGAATTATTTTTAAAAAAGAGACAATGCACGACTTACCAATATAATCAAGATTTAATATACCTATATGAATAGCGATAAACAGGTTTTAAAACTTTATAAAGCCAAGCAAGGTTAAAGCCAGTATTCCAATTGAAAAAGATACTTTAAAAGGATTGTAATTGATGGTGACGATTTTGAAAACAGCCGTATATACATGTATAATATGACCTACAACTACATTCCTTTAGTTAGTGAGCTGTGGAAAATACTTGTATAGTTACGAGTATTTTACATCCTACATATAAACTGCCTGAATATTATATCACAATTTTCACATAAATCTTAAAATACATATGAACATCACTCAAAACTCTCAGTTTTGACAATTAGTTTCGTAAATATACTATTTTTACAGTAGACAAGTCACATAATATATATGCAATTTTTACATAACAGATAATATTCATATTTTATATTGAAGGTGTTTCTATTACTTATTTTATGAATACATATTGTTTTATTCTATCTTATTTTTGTCACATGTAATAATTGTTCATTATGTTTATGTTATGTAACATAACAATATAATATATTTAAATTTTATCTAATATTTCCAATTAAATATTTTTCATGTCAATGTGAATATAGACAGCTTAGTAATTTTCTTGTTTGCAAATGTATAACGAAACTTTAAAATAATAATAATAATAATAATAATAATAATAATAATAATAATAATAATAATAATAATAATAATGATAATGATAATAATAAAAAATATAATAATGATAATAATAAAGTACCCCTAAAAACCCACAAAAAACCAAACCCAAACAAACCCCCCCCCCCCCCCCCCCCAAAAAAAAAAAAAAAATAGAAAGAAAAAACGACACAAAAAAACAACACCCCCCGAAAACAAAACAACTAACTGACAAAAACAACGTCAAACAAACACACTCCCGTTGTAAAGATGGACAAAACAAACAAAACTGACTTTATGTGAGATTTGTATGATTTGTATGATAATAATACTCTGAGGGACGCTTTCAGGAGCACATTTGTCTCGGAGCACATTTGTCTCACGAGGTGTGACCGATGTGCTCGTAAACATTCATATTTGCGAAAAATGGGAAATGAGACAGATGTGTTCGACACACAATAGAAAGGACACTTGAAGCACATTTGTCTCACATTCTTCCATAAAATTCTAAAAAGGTAATAATTTCGCTCGTCCGTTTCCTGGCAACCAGTCATTGCTCTGTGTTTTCTGTTTTTTAGGTCACTTTCAGTCAATCAAAAACTCCTACCTCTGCATAGTAGTCCCATATTAACTTAAAGAATATCCCTGTTCTGCGTGTCACAATGAAAATTTCTACCAGTAACCCAAACATATGCAGCGAGATTTTTATCGTTATCAATTGTGACACGTTTCTTTCCGATACTCAAAGTTTTATAAATGATTTAGGAATTATTCTAAGCAACAAGAAGGTAGTATCTACGGCGCCATAAAAGGGACTTAGGATTTTCATATTTATTATGTGCGCACGCGAAAGCTTTTACGTGGCCACTCGATACTTTTACGTGCGAACGCAATAGCTATTACGTTCGAAAGGAATAGTTATTGCATGCGCACGCGATAGGTATTCTGCATTTGGACCCTGGACGAGCTTCCCTGCATGAATAGTTCGACGCTCCGAGTGAGTGTCAAACCTACAGCGGTTAGGGGCAAGTAGTTTTTTGAAATCACCCGGCCACGGAGATCTCTAAATGATCTAAGGAAGAAAATGAGATGACCACCCCACACGTATTTTGTTTTCATCAGAAACATATAAAAAATAGCGCCATTTTCAGAGAAGTGATGCTTTCAGATCCGCCATTGAAAAGCACTTACAACGTGCATGAGTTCCTAAAAGAATCCTGTTAATGCCATAATTATGAAATATCGAACCTCGCAGACCTCGCAGAATCGGGCGAGACGCGACATTCCGACGAGACCAGAAGCGAGGCACGATACTGTAAAACGAGATCTCGCGGGAGCAATCTGGGCTTGTCGCCTAATGGCGGAATGGTTATACTGCATGACTATAGACGTAATCGCGTCAAGCTATTTTCTGTTTTAATTTCATCATGGAAAGGTTTTTGACATTTCGGTTGAAATAATGCGAGCAAAGCTTGTATTTGATTAAGTGAATTTCAATTTTAGGTGGTGGTTCTCTCAATGGTGGTTCTTCTTTCACGTCACAGCAGTGTAACTCTTAAGTGATTTTACAGTAACACATATGACGCTAGAATTTTTTCTTTCATCATTTTATATAAGTTTTATCATAACTCTTTAAAATTATAAGGATTTGTTTATATAGAATATAAAGGGAATACTATTCAGCGGTATATTGCTACTTTCGCGTCGACGTACAAGATGCGAAGCGAGACACGAGATTCCGGCGAGATGCGAAACGAGTCGCGATATTGTATCGTTCAAATATCGCCAGATTACGGTGATCCGTAACAATTTTGTCTCCTTGAAACCGATATGCACGATGGTACAATAGTATTTTAAAGCGCGAAGGTACGATGATGAAAATACGACGGCATGAAGATGAAACAACGATGGCACGATGGTGAAATCACAATGATGCGATGACACGATGTTGAAAATAATATCGCGTTTTCAACATAATGCCATTCCAGTTTCATCTTCGTACCATCGCATTTTCACCATCGTACTGTCACGTTTTCATCATCGTGCCATCGCTGTTTCACCATCGTACAATCGTTGTTTCAAGTTTGTATCATCGTGTTTTCAACATCATGCCATTGTGTCATCGCGTTTTTACCATTGTACCATCGCGAACGGGATTCCGTATGTTTCAGTGTTCTCCTTTAGGTTTAGCCAATCAGATTTCTTGAATTAGAGATATTATAATTTATAGTTCCACTTTGGGTTTTAGGTTATAAAAACATCTGCAAACCTATTGTTGATTACATTTGACATAAGGTAAAACGGCAAACCTCGAAAAAAAATCTGCATGAGACAAATGTGCTTTCTTGTCCCTTAAAAATCATGAGACAAATGTGCTTTCTGGTCCCTTAAAAAACTTGATCGGAGCACATTTGTCACACAAATGAGTTTTTTTTGGTAGACATTTGAGGTCCCATTTGTCTTACGTGGGACAAATGCGACCGCATCGGTCTTACGTAAGACAAATGTGCTCCGAGACAAATGTGCTCCTACAACGCTTCAATCAAACGATGTATATCATTCGGAGGGGTTATTAACTCGTTATATTTATATCAGAGGTGTACAATATATATAAACGGTTGAATAACTCCATATTCAAGTAAAATTTTAAGTGCTTAAGATTAAAATAAATTGATACAAGCTTTATATACTTTGAAAATTTAACTGAGTTATTATGCATTTTATGTTATCATTCAAATTATTTATGTTTTACTTAATTTTGAGAATTGATATATTTGTTCATTTGGTGTGAATTCCGTTTTTACATTCGTCTTTTTACCTTGCTCCTTACCATCAAATTATCTTTATTTTCAAAATATTTATATCAGTTATTTAATATGAAAACCACATGTAGGTATAAGCACATAATGTTTATAAGTTTTAAATCTGCCTTGCTTTAGCCTTGTTTTAGCATGCGAGGTGGATTCGCTGCCATCACAGATATTTCTTGCAATACCTACTTCAATATTTATCACATTATTATGAACTTATTGATTGTTTTGGTCAAAGTCTTTCATTAGGGCTTTCAAAGCGGCGTTCATTTTCGAATTTAGACGTTATTTGGACAGTTTGATTCAGCAAATAAAATGTCAGCATTGCTAAATAAATGTTCGCATGACATGAGACGTGTTATGTAGTTTCGATTTATTAATAATGAAAGAAAATATAACTGTATGCTTTTTGGAAAATAGGATATTGTATTGTTTTATTTTCAATAAACTATATATTCATAATTATTTGTGGATGTCATTTTTCCGGTATTTAAAGGATTTTTTCTTATACGCCCAAAGGAATTTCGGCGTATATTGTTATGAACTTGGCAGTCCGTCCTCTGTCTGTTAGCAATTTCGAGTCCGCTCTAATCTTAAATAGTACTTATACTGAGACGATGTGCAGAGCGCAGGTTTGACTATCCTCAGCCAAGGTCAAGATTAGTCATTATGTATGAATTTCAAAATTTCGTGTTTTTGTTCTATATCTTTTTAATTGAAACTTTTTGGCAGAAATTCTGCTTATAATGAGACTTCATCACATCAAAATCGCCCCGACCCGAGGGACACTTGATTTATATAGACTTTATAATTATTTAAAAAAAAACAACAAACATTTAACTCTTATTACTATATTATTACTTATAAAACTACAATGCCAAGAGCTAAGATTTTTTTGCTTGTAGCATTGCCTTGTGAGCCTCTACAAAAGTAGTATAATCGTGTCTCTTGGGTCAATATTACCACTGTCCCAAGAATTACTTGATTTATAAAGACTTAAAAGATAAAAAAAATAAAGACTTAAGTCTGCTTATGTGAAACTAAAATCCTTTGAGCTTAGATATTTGGTATATAGCATTGCCCTGTGTAACTCCATAAAACTGGTATTGATCACATCCTTGTGTCAAAAGTGGCCCAGTCGCATGGGTTACTTGATTATACAGACTGCTTCAAATGAACACATTTAAGTCTTGTTGTGCACAGATCTTATATTCGGCATGCAGCATTGCTAAGTTGACATTTACTGACGCTGGGATAAAAGTTGGCCCCGCCCTAGGGGTTCTTTAGTTTATCTAGACTGATATCATACAGATCTTAAATATTTTACTACTTAACTATAAAAGCTCAGAACTTAGATATTTGGTATGAAGCATAAATTTAAAGTAATATCATTAATGACCCTGAGGTCAAAATTGGCCATACACTGTGACCATGCCTTATGTGAACTGATGTATAAGAAAACACACCTACTCTTTGTTTGGAAACTATAATGCTCAGAGCATATATATTTGGCGTGTAACATTGTCTAGTGGACATCCGACTTCCCTTCGCGGCGTGCACGTCGCTCGGAGTGCATAGACCACACCAGATGGGTGACATAGATAGGTCACTTAGCTGGTGTGACCTAACCAACGGCTGTACGAAATGCTGCTGCCTCCAGGAAAAGGTGCCTTTTCTTCTGTTGTCATCTGCGTTCAAGATGCGAAGAACTTGGTCCTAGGGAAGATCTCTACGACGAAAGACGGCTTGAGAAGACCTCCGTTGCGGCTCTATGATCAGCGACGTTGAAGGCGAACTAAGTCCTCCGTTGCAGGCTCTACGACCAGCGACGTAACAGAGTCAGATTGTCTGGGACATATGGCATAGCCGGCGCCCAGTATAAACAAAACTAAAATCACCATATAGCGGACCTCCACATATGTTTGATGAATCATGCAGATAGGGTAAAAAACCTTCCAATCTGGGGGTAATTTACATAAGACATTTTCACTCAAATATATATCATGAATGGGTCTTTTCCCTAACATTACTCTTGATTACTCAAACAAATTTTCATTCGGGCGTATATTGCACCATTTTAGAGGTGCTTTTGTTCAATTTGAATTGTACTTCGGTTGTTATGTTAAAGTGTGTAATGTTTTTGCAATTGCTGATTTACTCTTGTCATGTTTATATTTTGTACATATTGGATTGACATTGTTATCCTAATTGTACAGTACAGTTACATGACATTCCTTGAGATAGATGTGATATAATTAACAACGAGATAAATTTAGGCGTTTTGTCACAAAAAAGGTGGTTTTCTATATGCGAGAAACTGCAAGAATATATTTTTCATACGAAATAATTGATGTTGTATAAGTTGTATAAGAGAAGTAACAGATTGAGCTCATTAATGTATCATTTTTCATTTTATAAATATATTGCTATTCATATATTACTAGTAATTGAATAAGTTAACTTGTCCTAAACCTTTGTTCAGTCTGTAAATTTGATTAAATTAATAATTAAGGTTTTATTCTTGTATACATGTAGTTGATATCATGAACATATACATTCAGTGTGATATTACTTATTTATAATACATAAATAATTTATATCAGAACTTCATATGCACGTGTTAACTATATTTTGAATTTTTTTTTTTAGACATTAAATTTTCTAGATTTAAAAAATTTACCGCCCCTGCAATATAAGCAACCGATTGTTGTGGACTGCAATAATTTGTAGACGAAAAATGCATGGTAACTATAGCAGTGGTGGTTGGATAGAGAATAGACATAGGTGATGTGTAGGTGGTACAACATTCTGAGGAGAATATTATCGATTAGATGGGACAGATGTGATGTGGTAACATGTGACATTGATTTCATTATTTTACTTGTAAAAAGCTGAATAAACTATTTGTACATGTAAATGTGTATGCTCGTTACTTTATATGAAATTAAAATTTCTGGAAAAATAGCCTTGTATATTTTTGATAGCAAAAACTTTCAAGTACAGTATATAACACCTTAACAGAACTTTCACTAAATTGTTTGTAAGATTGATCATTAAAAAATTAGATATGGTATTATAATTAACCATGTTAATTTTAGATTTTGAATTAATTTTAAATGTTGCATTGCTGATAACCACGTTTTGTAATTGTAATGTAAGGTACAGTGCCCCATAACTGAATTGATCTTGTAGTGTGTACATTGCAATTTGTAAGTATTAGTGAATCATTTTGTTTCATGACCAACTCTAATAACTGAATTTGTAATGATACCACTAGCTTGATAAATGCTATCTTTAGATAGCTGTATTTTAAATTTTCATGGTTTTAACTTCAAAGTGAAGTTTCAAAGTGCAATCCTTTATCACATGGACATTGTGAATTAATACAGCGATTCCTTGTTTTTATTATCTTTCATGGTATATTCATATATTAATTCACTATTTATTCAGTCAGTTAATTGATTCGTTGCATGTCTGGGAATTGAATTTGTTTAATTAACTGTTTGATCAGTTCTTGTTAAATTTTGATATTTGTGACATTGATATTTAACCTTTACTCTTAGTTTATGGAATGGACATTTCATATACAAAATTAGAGGGGCATATTAATAGATTACAAAGCACAGGTAATTAATGTACTATACGTTTTATGTACTGTACAGAAAACGTACAGAAAAAGTAAATATTTGCATGAAATATGTATTAAATAATATGTCGGTTTGAGTATCATAACTGATATAAATACGGTTATATAATCAAAAATTGGAATTGATTTACATCTCAATAGTTTAATGTTACTTAGTGTATTACAAGCTTATATGAAGACCTTGCTTGGAATTGCTTTTAGACTCCCTAGGATCAAGGTCAAAGACAATGCAACTAAAGACAGAAAAGCGGTTTGTGGTCAATTACGTTAGTTTGGAATGAAATATTTTAGTGGTGTATAGCACACTTACAATGTGAAAAAAGCGAAAACACAACAATGCGAAAAAGTTAAAATGCAGCAATGCGAAAAAATGAAAATACGATACAGTGAGTTGTGTCGCAAATAGCGAGTGTATATATTCAATTAAGTTATCGGAGTCAGTTGATGACCGGTTGAGTCATGACTCCGTCGGAACCTGAAAGAACTCCGTCAGAATCCGTCGGAGTCGATACTTAAATATTTCATGTATCACGAGTTTCATGCTATTTTCAGGTTAATTGTTACCTATATAAAGGGAATGAAATGGGAAACCGGGGTTATTAGTTTGGGATTAGTTTAGTTGAGTTTAGTTGTGTTAAGAGAAAATTACATGTGAGGATTATTCAGGATATTGTCTGTAAAATAAAATAAAATAATTGGATTATAAAATAAAGAAAGTTAACAAGAAATTATTGTGTTTTACTTAAAATAAAATAAATTCCAGTGTGGCAAAGAAATAGAAATCTACAGTCCTAAAACTGAAAGTAATAAAAACTTCGCCACATTGTTTGGTCCCGCGAACCGGATACGACCGGAAAACAACCGGATAACATTCAGTGGATACAATAAGTGAAGGATAGTGCTTAATAAGTATTGTGATTTGGATATTGTTCAGTGAAGAATTGTTTGTTATCTTGGATACATTTATTAGGTGAGTGTGACTTCAACTAAAACTAAAAATGACTAAAGTTAAACATTTAAAAGGTGTTAGGACAAAATTTAGAAATATTCTGCAGAAAAA
>NW_026856529.1:0-15337 GCF_026571515.1 Ruditapes philippinarum
AAAATGTTTTTGTTTACAGGGATATTAATATTGCAGTACGATACTCACGAAATATATTTTTGCGCTTATTTATTGTGAACTATTTGTTTTATAATGTACTTTTAAAAAAAATCGATGAAATATTTAATATACACGTTTAAAAAAAATCGGTGAAATATTTGTTTATTATTATACATTTTTAAAAAATTCGATGAAATATTTGTTTATTTTACACTTTTAAAAATTCGGTGAAATATATGTTATTATATACACTTGTGATGATGATGATGATGATAATGCTGTAGAAGATGGTTCCAATTTCGGCTGAAGACATCTGACGTCAGTGAATATACGGTCCAACATTGCATGTCTGTAATAATCTGATTTATGTTCTCCTTTCATACGAAAGTATATTTTAGGACGAGTATATTGAGAATTGTACCACAGGCACTTATCAATTTTCATATCAAACATTTTTTTTAAAAATGACTTCATACATATTTAGTACATACAGATATTTCTGATCGTTTATTTTACACTGATTTCATTGAAGATAGTTGTTTATATTTGAGCATTTACTTTATGGAGTGGGCTTCAAAATCAATATTCACAAGTTTTGTACAGATTACCAGTGGAACATTACGTGGTATTTCATTTAAAATCAATCAAACAGAACTTGTCTACGTTTTGGTTAGATTAAACTATTAGAACAGTATAAAGGTGTATTGTTTGCTTAGACCATAAAATGTGATTGCATTTCACATTTTCATTTTCAGTACAAAAAATAAATTTACATTTATTCTATCAATTTTATACCTAATAACTTAGGATACTAAAATGGTTAATAAACATTCTCTGATCAATATCATTTTTTTCTTGAACTCGCTAATAATGAGAGGATATCATCAGTTCAGCTTGATAAACATGTATATTGTCATATGTCTAACGAACAAAAAGATAACTAGGATTTATTCACAGCATGAACCATTCATGTTATTATGTGAAATTAAGCTCTTCATTCCCTTTATCATGTGCTTTTATAGATACCATGACGGCTTAGAAAAGAAAATATTGGCAAAATTCTGACTGTTTAAAAAAATTATATCAATTATGAAACTGAAGCACAATGAATTATCTTCAGTGTTAAAACGCGTAGATTTATATGAAAGTATCTTGTGAAAAAAATGCGTTTGAATAATTGAAAAATCCTGTCAAAATAACCAGTTTTTTTTCCTGCAAAAGCCATATTAATCGACATATTAAAAGACAAGGTTTTACGCACGCGTAAAATGGCTGCGAAGGAATGGTCAGCTGTGCACTGTATATTTTTAGAAAAATACAAAGAAATTGCCCGTAGACGAATGTCTGTTTAGATCTGCGCAGTTGATAAAGTTAAAGGGGGAAACATAAACGTCACGAAAATTTCATTATGTCGTTCTAATATTAAAATACTGCTGCTTACGGGTACGTACTCTTTAGTCAATATCGTATTGTGCCAGGAATCCGACACCATGTATCTAATCTATATATAGACAGAGCAAACATGCTTGTAATGGTTTATTTTAATGCCTTGGCATTATTAATTATATCCCAATTAAAACTATATCTTAACCTTTAATAAGCAAATTACCTACAATATAAAAACAAATTTGTTTATTAACATAATATACATGTATAAGACATTAAATGCATCAGATCTGTTACCAAATCTAACCAAAATAAAAAATACACACGTGTGACCTCGCCTTTCTATATAAAAAGGTGACTAAGCTGCAAAGCACTATCTCAATCATCTCAAAAGAAAAATTAAGAAACTTTAAAAATATATAAGTTTGAATTTTCTTCAAGACAATGTCGTTTCCTAGTTTCAAAAAGTAAACAAACGTATAGATTGAAGAAAAAACCAGATGCTTACAATACATTGCAACATCAATGTGAAACATTCCCGTTCCTCTTTATATGTTTACCTTTTGTCATTTATAGATTAAACGTGTTTACGGTATGATTTAATTTTAGCCCGGTTCCAATCTTCCAAATCTCGGAAAATATACACAGTTCAGTTGCACAGTTCATTATTTGTATACGGAGATAAGTAAACATTGTCTTTCCATTTGAGGAAAATGTAATAAACAAAACGTATCTTTAAAAGATACTCGGGCCGAAGTTAAACTGAATTAACATGCTAAATTATGTTTATTTCTAAGTTTTCAGTACAAAATAGAAATGTTAGCAATGCTTGCATAACAATAACCTACTAATTATTTCGCGTGGCTGAAAAAAACAACCAATTTTGTGAACATTTAAATTAAATTATAACATGTTGATATTGATGATTTTCCAAAGTAGGACAACTTCTATTTTAGGCTTCTCTGTTATTTGTTTTATGTTTGAAATAATAATTGTGAACATTTACATTTTATTTTAGAATGCTTAGAACTATCCTTTACATTTTATTTTAAAATGATCAATGCGATTCACCGATTTCAGTTTGTAATCTTAGATGACCAATTAAAATTTTTCTTATATTCAGTCTTTCCCTGTTTATTTTACAGGATATCAAACTGTTAACAGATGGACTTCGTCCGAAAAAAAAGTTTTGCAACGAAGCAAGACATTTTTAATTGGCCCATAAATGTAAAGCTGATGAATTTGAATGTTATTATTAACTTTTGTTTTTTAATGACGACTCGTAAAGTTAATCGTGTCATTCTGCAGTAAATCATGCGTCTTATTCAAAATGTATAAGACTCGGCTGCTTTGCAACCGTCTGTAATACTTATTTCTGTCTACTTGTAAACATTTGATCTGTTGTATTTTTTGTTTGCCTTGTCTCCTTCATTTTATTTGGTTTCTTGTGAGTACTTTTTGTCGTTGAAGGATAAAATTGTGTTTTGAAATTCACGTACAAACATTTAAAAAAAGCGTTTGTTTAGTTTTATTAATACTATTTTCATTTTTTACTTTTAAAAGTCTTTTTTTTTTCTTGTAGTTTTAATAACACTTAGAATGTTGGCAATCGTTTATTGATGACCATTTCTTTGATGGCATTGCCATTAGTATATTGTATTATAGTAAATGGTGTTTACGTGTTTTAACAAACCGTAGTTTTAGTCGCATTGTTGATCGGTTGGGATATAAATCTAAATGGTCTTTGTTTTCTTATCACAACTTATGTAAGACTTTTTATACATTTTTCATCGGAACCAATATTTGTGAATTGCAAAATTCTAACTCCTGACAACATTTCTGTAACAAATTCTCACGTCAGATTTGTGAATGGTCTGTCTTTTAGATATAAGCGATCTGCATTTCTGATTTGTGATGAAATATTTGAAATGCAAGGTCACTTAATTTACAATTAATCGCTTCTTTGATCTTTGCTATATCCCCTTGATGTCATAACTTAAAAGGAGAAACGGTTCATAAAGTTTAAAAATTATTTTTAACAAACACTTCTCCTCACGAGAAATTGCGCATACTTTTAAATATATCATTTCAATAGATCAATTGCAAGCTCTATAAAAATATTAATCAAACCAATGTTGCAAAATATTATAGGGCATATCAATTTATTAAAAGAAATAAAGTAACATCTTATTTAAAAGGTATGTTGTGAACAACTAATTTCGGATGTGCAGTAATGTTTAAACTATTATTTATTTATTTAACGACAATTTTACCATACCTCGAATGTTTCTAGTATGTCAACGACACTATTTTCAACGTTTAAATTTAGAATTGACACGTGACTAACCTTATATTTGTTTCTGCAGATTTGAAGATCTGTATGAGCGTAAATTCTTGCTTAGCATGAAATATTTTATATTCTCCGTTTATATTTGATGTTAATATCCGGCTTGTCAGAAATACTAGGAAGCAATGTTGTTTCATAATCATTTGAAGATTTTATATAGCATTTATTAACCTTATTTGTTGTTGTTGTTTTTTTGTTGTTGTTTTTGCAGCTATTGAATCTTCTGTTACGAAAGCAAAATCCTATTTTGGTATCATGGTTCTTGCGTAAGTTGTATTTGCGTTTCTAAATAAAAGAACAAGTTACAATAACAAATGTGTGTCTAAGTAGTTTGTTCTATACTCAAGGTCAATTTTGTACTTTCCTCCATAGTTTTCATATTCAACATTAGCTTCAATTTATACTTATAAGCTGTTTAAAATATAAATTAATGGAGAATCTAAATGATGAGTGCAAAGATAAAATGATGATTAAAATGTTTGTTTTCATGAATTCTTTTCAATAAATCATATTTACACTGACTTTTGATTTAGCCATTTCACCTGTTTTCTCTGTAGTTAGTTTTCGTTTGGTTAATTAACATAAGTGTACATCTGGTTCTGTGCATTTTTTTCTTCTTTTTTCCGGTCATTTTATCCTTTCCAGTATTAAAGGGTGGAGGGGGGGTAATCCCAGGATCCGGAACGCCCGGGATCCGGGATAGTATTAGATATATAGGGAAAAGGAATAAACTATATTTGTGTTGATTATTGTCGTTGAATCTTTGTAAAGGAGATGATCATTATACCAAGCCCTCTTACAATATAATTCCCTTTTAAAGTTGTGTTCTGGTGAGCATAAACAGGAATTGGGATCCCTATTCATCTGTTGTCCCTAATGTGTAATTTAATTTCTCTTTAAATTATATCTATGAAACATAAGACTGCATATTAACCACACTACACGAGTCCCATTTCATAGTTGTTCATATTGTGCTACACATAGGTCAAGGACACGTCTTAAATAGAAACACATGCGCACGCCTTTATACCTTATTAATGCCTTAACCTTAAATATTTGGCATGCGGTATTGCCTTGTTGACCACTTTAAAATTTTGTTCATGTACCTACATCATATCCATTTGTTTAAAATGCTTCACATACCAAGATGAAGTGGACATAATTTTTAATAAAATGCTTAGGGAAAATATATTTAAGTCTAATTGATATAAACTTCAATGCCTCCATTTAATATTGAATATGTACCAATGCCTTTAGAACTTGTACAAATCAAATATTAATCATGCCCCATGAATCTAAATTCGCCCACACCCAAGCGAGTTCTTCAGTGATATATTCCTGTATAGTAGGACTTTAGTCTGCCACTCATTCCAATACTAAATAACATATTACAACTTAACTTCGTATAAAGAGACATCTTTATGAATTCTACCTATCTAACATTTTTTTGGTTCATGTGAACAGGCCATATAGTTAATGTGCATAGACATAGGGAATTCATTCTATCGGTTTACATGCATCTTCATATATACTCATATTCCTATTTGTTAAACTATAATAATAATAATAATAATAAAGACTTTATTTAAAGAGGCAACATAGTTGGGCATGCCCAGTCTTCCCTATGAGCCTCTATGAGAGAATTGGCTTCCGTAACTGAATATGTCACTTTATTTTGATGTTCGCTGAAGTCATTTCAGCTAACAGAACTGTCATTTTTAGCTCGACTATTCGAAGAATATGAGAGCTATTGTAGTCGCCCCGGCGTCGGCGTCGGCGTCCGTGTCGGCGTCTGCGTTGGTTAAAGTTTTTTGTAAAGTCAAATATCTCAATCATTACTTGAGATATTCAATTGAAACTTACAATACTTATTTATAGTAACAAGGTACATCATATTGACAAGTTGGATAACTCTGTCTACAATATTGACAGAATTATGCCCCTTTTTAACTTAGAAATTTTGGTTAAAGTTTTTTGTGAAGTCAAATATCTCAACAATTACTTGAGATATTCAATTGAAACTTACAATTCTTATTTATAGTAGTAACAAGGTACATCATATTGACAAGTTGGATAACTCTGCCTACAATATTAACAGAATTATGCCCCTTTGGAACTTAGAAATTTTGGTTAAAGTTTTTTTGTAAAGTCAAATATCTCAATTATTGCTTGAGATATTCAAATGAAATTTAAAATACTTTTTTATAGTAACAATGTTTATCAGTTTGCAAAATTGCATAACTCTGCCTGCAAAATTTGAAGAATTATTTGCCCCATTGAAACTTAGAAATTTTGGTTAAAGGTCTTCAAAGATATTTACTTGAAACTTTACACATGCACTTAGGGTCATAATTGGAGGGTCATAATTGTATGTCACTGACCAAGTTCCATAACTCTATCTTGCATTAAGGCTGATTCATATCCCCTTTTCTACTTAGTCTCTTGGTTAATGTTTACATGCAAGTTTTACATATCTCAATAACTATTAAAGACATATATTTAAAACTTCACATTTGCATTAAGGGTCATAATTGTAGGTCACTGACAAAGATCCATAATTCTATCTTGCATTTAGGCTGATTTTTCTCCCCCTTTTCAACTTAGAAATTCATGGTAAAGTTTTGCTTGTAAGCTGTTATCTCAATTACTACTGAAGGGTTTGTGCCCTATTTTGGGACAATTTTATGCATTCATAATAATAAAGCAGTGATTTACTTGATAAAACATCTTAACTAGAAGCCTATGTACCTTTTCTGTCAAATTTATGTATTCATAGGTAATTAGAATTATTATACTCAATAAAACAACCTTGTGACATTACCTTCCGAATAGTCAAGCCAATATTGTGTAATTAGACTCTCTCTAAGGCCTATAACATGAATTTATTAAAAAAAATTTAGACCTTTTGTGATCTTAAAAAATTTAACATTATCAAGGCTCTTTTACTATCAAGCACTTAGAATAGTCGAGCGTGCTGTCCTACCGACAGCTCTTGTTACATTTAAACACATCCCTAGAAAAAAAATTACGAAGCGAGATGCTACTAGCTTTTTTAAAAGCTAACCTTGTATAAAATATATAACAGGTCTTATAACACTTATTTTATTATGCCAACCACGTTGACACGTCGAGCTGAGTAATCGACCTAATGTTACGACGTATGGAATAGAACTAACTTTTTGTAATAGATCAGACAGTCACTTAAAAAATGAAAATAATTTATCGTAGGTTTATTTCGTTTAAACAATTCTTATTTAGGAAATTTACAAGCATGTATCATTTTAGACAGTCTTTTAAAATTAAACAAAAACAACAGTTATTGAAGGTTTATTTAGTTTAAACATATTTCATTGAGTAAATAAAAAATTAAGATATGCATTTATTTGATATGGACACGAGCATAACGAAGAGATCTAAAATACATTATCTTACCAGTTAAGATAAGGATAAAAGAATTCTAAATAAGCCTAACTTTAAAATTTGCTGTAATACAAATACGACCTATGTACAACACAATCAAACGCTTCTTATTTGACCTGGTTATCTGCACTTTTCATACATATTCTGAAATTGTCTGAATTGTTAGACCAGATGGACAGATATTCAAATATACTTGCGATATTTTGCAGGAGTTAGGGTTTCTAAATATGTGTACTTTGTTTAGATGATACCATCTTAAAGGCGTCGTTTCTTACTGAATATATTGATATGTTGTATAGTATAAATTACATATCATTTAATTGAGATATAATCGTCTATGATTGGTTGTGAAATATCTTAGTTTAATCACGGCCTTGTCTTATTACCTTGTCCTATTACCTTGTAATACCTTCGGAATCTCTTTAAATACAAGTACTCATGTTCCTGCGATGAAGCAACTGAGAAGCTCGCGCAAAAACTTGCACAGATGACAGATACCTTTGACAATCATTCCTGCTCACATGTCATTTACTATTTAGGTAACTACAGGACATTATTCCGAATGTTTTGTAAACATTTTTACCATAGTGGTTCACGCAGTTTTATTGAAAACTTGTCCAAATCGGTGCACCACCATGATAACTGTTTTCAACGAATGGATGGAACGTTACTGTAAAATGGTCAAACTTCGCCAATTTCGACCAGCTACAAAGGTGAAATGTCGTTGCTGTATAACAAATAATTTCCTTTTCGAATATATCTGACATTGGAGACATGAAAATAAGGATTTTTAGATAGAAATAATTATGTGACACGACTGTTCTCCTCACGTCAGAGAGGCGTTTCCGATAGTTTTACCCATGCCGGAAATTTCACCTGGCATGGCGGATAATATATGTCCTTTGATGTTTTTTTAACTTGTGTATATATATGCCCAGGACGAAATTTTACAGCTGCGTAAACTGTTCGTCGTTCATAAACTATAAAGAAAACGTTTTATTTCTCTTTGTGAGTTGAAAACATGGAGATTTTCTCAAGATTGTTAACAACAATTCCATAATAGTCAAAAGTATCTTCATTACATTTAAAGACGCCCAATGCATGTTTCAGAAATGTTATGACTTTTCATTGTGATTTAATTTGTTTTATTTATATAATATATTATGTATAATTATGGTTTTATACAAGGTCAATTCGTAATATATTGTTATCCATGATTTTTTTGTCAGTTCCTAACATGTTATAAATATATCATTCTATAACCATTTGTTTTGAAATTGGTTCGGTTTAACAATTTATTAAAAGTCCCTGTACCTAAATATCGTATGGTCGAAATGGTTTTATATATTATATATAGTGAAAAATTACCAATACAAAACGCATTCCTTAGAAAGACCGAATTTAACAGTTTATGATAATAAATGGAGCTTTTTAGAAATAAACATATGTTTTTTTAGTTTTTAATCTTACTTATAATGTATATAAAACTAATGCATAAAAATTAAAAAATGGTTGTTGAAAAAAGGTGTTGTAACGAAATTTTTATATGATTTAAGTTTACTTTATGTTACTCCCTTACATGTAATTCATACACATAGGATCTTTGAGGAAATTGGAGAACTGACCGTATCAACAGTCTAATTATTAATATAAGTGACCATTTATATTTACTATCATTATTACAAATATATGAGAGAACCGTCAAACAATAATTATATCCTTCGGAGAACAACTATAAAATATTTCATATTGTTCGTTCTGATCCATTTCAACATTGTTTATATTGAATACATGTTTTTTTTTGTTGTTTTTTTGTTTTTTGTTTTTTTTTTTGTTTTTTTTTTTTTTTTTTTTGTTTGATGTCACATCGACACAGTATAGGTCATATCGCGACGTTCCAGCTGTACTGGTGGAGGAAGACCTAAGGTGCCCTTCCGTGCATTATTTCAGGCAACTGAGTAGAACCACATACGTTCCGTAAGCTAGCTTGATAGTTTCCTCACATGAAAGAATCCATAGTCCCTGTCGGGATTCGAACCCACAGCGATGAGGGGCTAGTGGTTTGAAGTCAACGACCTTAACCACTCGGCCACGGACGCCCCTTTGAATAAATGTATATTGTGTTCAATGTAAAGTCCCAATTGATCGAAAATGTTAGAAATTTGTTGTTTTCTTCAGGTTTTTCAGGAGTATGGTACTGTCAGAGTTTCTTAAATGAGAAAGGGCTGATTGGTTAAATTTGCGAAGGTTAAAAGATAATTTTATACAGAAATGGCTTTCTGATATTCAATTAACATCAAACACGAATATTTACAAAGGTATTAAAACTGAGTTTGGTAGAAGTGCTTATATCAAGATTTTGTCATCTAGACGAATCTTATCAATTATCCGTTTTTTACTAGAAATCATAGGCTACATGTGCAAAAAGAAGATGGCAGGGTATACCTATTTCTGAAAGAAAATGTTCCTTTTGTAATGATGATGTATGTGACGAATTTCATTATTTTTTCAAATGTGAAAAGTTTTTTGAGGAAAGAAAAAAGTATTTAAAACGGTGCTTTTATGAAATTAGAAGAATCGTTCTGTAGTGAAAATAAAAGTTTACTGAATAAATTTAGTATTTTTACCGAAATTATATCTAAAAACTTGTAGCACTGAATACCTTGATTGCTTGTTTACTTGAAAAATATATATATTAGCTATATGTATTATTTGTTGTGTTACATGTATGATTTGGATATGTTTGTCATTCTCTATTTACAGAGCACTTGTTAATATGCCGTCATTATTCGCTGTAATTATTATAAAACGATGCTTATGTTGTTTATTTGACGTAAACCTAAAATGGAAATAAAAGTTTTAAGTTTGTATGATATTGTTAAACCAAACAAACTTATACCCCGTAAGTGTCTATAACCATAACTAATATTACACTAAGAATCAGTGACTTTTCATTATGGAAAGAAAAAGGTAAACATTTTCTAACTATTTCTGCTAGGGAGATCATTTTCTTTATCTTAATTTTTATATCTACAAGGAACTGAGCTTAGCTTTGAGGCTTTTGGTTCGTTCATTATAAGATTAACATATCGTGTATTGTGAGCCACTGAAAGAGTACCAGTCTAAATATTAATGAAGAACTAAGTTTTTTTTTCACATTTGACCATCCAGTAAAAGTTTAAAAAATGATTATTAAATTTTAATATCGATGAATATCTTAAAAATGTTAAGGTGTACATAGTGCATGTATTCTTTTTTACTTAACGTATTTGTTAGCAGTGCAAAACTGCACAAAGTGAACTGAGTAGCACACGTTGTTTCAGCATATGCACTTGTATTGACAATGTTGTCACCTATAAATAAGATTACTAGTCGCCGGCAGAAACCGGCGACTATATTTGTAAGAGTTAAATATTATACCTATGGTAAGAGAAGGCCTTAAAATCTGACAATAAAAGCATATCAATTATTGAACAGAATTAAATTAATTGAATTAAAGGCCACATTTATGTTTCAGTAATCTTTAAAATTCAAACATATAATAACGTTGCTCAATGAAATGAAATATACAAATATTGACATCTTAAAAAGCAACTGTGTATTTTTTCATACGTATCCCTATGGACAAGTCATTAAACTTAGTGATACTTTTACTTTTTTCTAAGTGTCACGCGGTGCATTTTATGACAAATCAATCGTGCATTATATTTGAAATGATACTTTCAAAGTATCTGGTTGTTTATATCTTATGAGACCTATTCGATTTTATTATTGTATTTAATTATTAACAGGTTCTCCCTATTCTTTTTAAGAATCACATGACTACACTGTCATAAAATCTATTAATAGTAACAAAAATTGCTGATAAGACATACAGATAACTTGCGAAGTATGGCAGCTGATAGAGTGCAAATCATAGTAATGATGAATAATTACCAAATTATTTTTCGTTAATCAGTTTCATTAAAAAATAGATTTTCTTGGTAATGGGTTAAACTTGGCCCTTTCTGTCCAGCTGACGTTATGTTTAGGTTGGACATTACAAAATAAATGTGGTAAGCGTTGATATCATTCCGTCGCACAGGTTCCTGTATGGGGAATATCCCTGGATCCGGAATCGTATTAGGTAGATCTATATAGAGAAAAGTATTAATCTTCTTTAATCTAAATTATCTTCATGTTGATATTTTATCGCACTGAAAGGCAATAAATCAAACGTTAACTATATCTGATGTAACGACGGGAATATTGATTTCAATTTATTTTTTCGATATTACTTAAGAATAATTTTTTAAGCAGACACCACTTTTACAGTAGAATTGCATTGATTCATGCAGTAATTAAACATATATATTTTCACAGTTTCTTTGCAAATACTCGATGATTGGTAATTATTTGTTGGTTATTATCGGATTCTGAAGTAAACCATATGGTTTCAATGCATGGTACAACGATATGTTTATCAAGTTGCATTACAAGTAGAATTACCTGCATATCACTTGCCTTACAAGCCTCGTTGGCAAGGTGTCAGATTTTCAGTTTACTTCAAATTGAAGACTGTAGGTTCGATAAAGTGATTTTTTATGTTTTCTATGATTTTTTTTATATTATATTGCAAAACTAGCTTGACCAGTATGTATTAAGCCTGCAAATCACAATGTAAAGTCGTACACATGGCAATAAAAATTTATTAAAATGATGAAATCAATTTATGAAAAATACAAATAGGCTTTGTCCAAGATTCGAACTTGCGCCTACTAGTCCACAACTTGGTCATACTTACCACTAGGCCATCGAGCAGTATCAATTGATATATAATTATACTTTCAATAAAAATTTTAACATAGATCTTAATAAGTTACGTAAACTAACGAAGCATCCCCGCAAATTAATGAATCTTAGGTCAATATTGCCAAACAATGCTTGCTTATTTAATAATGTTAGCAGCTTCTTGACAATATTGCTTAGCAAGTTTGCTTCAAATATGATCTTGTATTATGAATAAATATTATTCGATATATTGTTCCTCTCTTCTTTATACTTTAACCATTAAACTGATATTAATTTATTTTTATGATAAAACATTTAATTTTCTATCCGGCATCTTGATGCTTTAGCATCAAAATCTCTATTTGTTATATCCTTTTCCTATTAATGAACTACTTGGTGGGTATAAAACCTTTTCTAAGCTCCGTATCAAATCTCAGGATTTTCCTTGGTCAGTGTATATCTTGTGGCCGTCTCTGATCAATCAAATGGCTGATATCTGCGTTTCAGCTTAGTCTTAGTGAATTTTCTTTTTAACATCTGATGTAAGTAAAGGAAACACGAGCATGACGCCTGTACGGCATAATGTCACGATCATATAACCGAAAGGCCGACATCTCTCTTTAAATCCTTTGAAAACGATAGTCAGTGCTTACAATCTAAAATTGATATGCATGTTATGCCGTAGATTTTGAGTACAATTTAGCTTTGTTTTGTCTCAGACACATGTAATTTATCAATTATCAAAAACTTTAATGAGACGACTCGTCATTAACGTAATGGTTAGTTCATAAAATGCAAAATAATGAATGTAATCTGCACATTTTATCATTATCATTGTTTTTGTTGTTGTTGCTGTAATTATTTTGTTGTTGTTTGTTGTTAATAATTTTTTATATATTATTATTATTATTATTATTTGTAGTGTGATCCAGGGACATCGGTTTACCAGATGTTCGAGATATTTCACGAGAATCCACCCTACCATATGCTCCTGGGTGGCGGATGTTCGATCACTTCTGAGGCTACGTCACAAGTGTCATATCTGTGGAATATAACCCAGGTTTGCATTTATGAGAAACATTTACTTTTATTGCCTTGTTGTTGCAGTACTAAATATTGTCACGAATGCCGTTAAGCTTGAGTTATTACATATATGTTGGCATAGCATTTGAACGCTAAAAATGGTATTGATAATTGTGCTGTAACTACGGAAAAGCATTAGTGAAAGTGTGTTGTTTATAACCTCGAAATTTTGAGTTACTTACTCTATTTTAAATTTTGAGTTATATAACTCGAAATTTCGATTTAGTTATACGAAATGTCGACTAAGTAACTCGAAACTACGACTTAGTAACTCGAAATTTCGGCTAACATAATTCGAAATTTCTACTAATCAATTCGAATTTTCGACTTAGTTAATTTACTAGAATGACCAAAAAGTAATGAGTTACCAAGAGTTTTGATTAGATTAGATGAAGTATTGAGTTCGATTGTACGATGGAGATGGAAAATCCACAGCTTTTCGTTATCAAGCTGTCCTTAACACTCGATTCACATTTATTATGCATTTATTTCGCTACTTTAAATTTTCTGATGAAAGTTTCTTTATATTGAAATTGGTATTTCTGTTTCATAATTTCTTCATTACGTTTACTTTCATGAAGGTGTTCACGTTGTCGCAAATATTCGACTTCTGTTAATGATTTAGGCAAAATAATGTGAAAATAATTATCATTGTCTAGGAGCTAATCAATTGGACATAGAATATAGACTGGTTGATTTCACTACATTTAATCATTATAAAGTAAAAAGTTATATCATAGTCTATGAGCTAGACTTTTCATAAAACAGAACAAAATAACACAAATGGTGTAATTATGAATATATTTTTTTGGATGTCAACTGCTACAAAAAATCAAATTATTTCAATTTTGCAAAATAATTGTTAATGTAACCGTCATGCTATCCGCTTTTGATTTACAGAATAACGTGCTAAGACGTGGAACTGCCATTGCATCAGGTCATCTAAGAATTCTGCAATGTCTCATAGGCGTTGTAATGAAACATCGAAAAGATGCAATTTAAATAGTTTATAAGTAGAAATTTTGAGTTCTGTAAGTCGAAATTTCGGGTTATGTAAGTTGAAATTTCCAGTAAAAAAGTCGAAATTACGAATCAATAAGTCGACATTACGAGTTCATAAATCGAAATTTCGAGTAAGAAAGTCGCAATTTCGAGTTATGCAAATCGAAATTTCTAGTTAATAAATCGAAATATCTGGTAAACAAGTCGAAATTACGAGTTATGCAAGTCGAAATTTCGAGTAAATAAGTTAAAATTTCAAGTAAATAGTCCAAATTTCGAGTAAGTTGAAATTTCGAGTAAGGAACTCGAAATTTCGAGTCGATAATAAACACACGCCTGACACTAATGTTCTTCGTATGTAACACATGACAAATCGATATTCAATAGCAATCCTCATTTAATTCAAAAACTACACTTACATCAGAAGTAATTTTCACGACAAATTTCGGGTTTTTTGTTGTTGTTTTTGACGTCACATCTATTGACGTAATTCTTTAGTGAACATTATCGTGTTACAATAATGAACACTGACCGCAAAGGGAATAAAGGCATTTTTGATATGAACGACGCAATATCAAATTCAAATTAAAATCAAGCCCTGTGAAACATAAAATTGATTGGATTTTCTTTATGATCATGATATCTTTTAGGTCCTGATTGCGTGTGTGAGGGGATTATAATTGTAAAAGGAATGTTATGCTCAGACGGTCGATTATTTAAGTTGCTTGTTAATATAACGATCCAAATTTTGCGTCGTAGAAATGAATTTCACTGAAATGTATTAACGTACAACCACAAGGAGTGTTCGCCTTGGAGTATAAGGGTTAAAGGCGTTTTAGGGTCGTGTCCATGGCACCAGTTCTGGTAAAATTGAAGTGTTTAAAACGAAGCATGAATATGCAAGACATCGTAAAACAATATTAAAGATAAATTTCTAAACCTGTTTTGTATGTATGAGTTTATATCTTTAGGTAACAAAACGTTTATTGCTTAGGGCCTTAAAAAGTAAGAAATAAGAAAGAAAAAATAAATGTATAGACTAGGAAAATATTTTTTAAATCTCTTGTTTTATCACAACATATCGGGTGTCCCAAAAGAAAAATCTCAATATTTTTGCGTTATATTCGACTATTTAACTGAACAATAAACCGTTTAATTGGCTAAACTATGAAGTCTTTGTAAAACGGTGCTAGAAGTTGTACAATGGTGTCTTGTTTCATTGGTTATCTTATTATTATAGTTTATATAAAAATGTGATACATGTATATCTTACTTCATCATAATTTAGCTCTGAATATTGTGATGCTAAATTATTATAACGCTAAAAGA
>NW_026856530.1:0-68728 GCF_026571515.1 Ruditapes philippinarum
GGGGCCGCTTTTCTAATAACATATAGAGAGTGGGCCGGTAGATTAGAGTTTCTTATTGTTTATGTATTTTAACTGCGGCAAATTTCATTTTTTTCAACTTCAACGATTTATCTAAAAATAACATATTTCACCTTAAGAGCTAGAGAACCTGAAGCCTGGTCGCTTTAAGTTCTCTTTACTGTAAGCTCAAAAGTCACAACACAGTCTTTTTACACATGCAGAATAAATTGACAATTGAAGTGTTTGTAAAATTTATCCAGTGTAACAGTATTTATTGTTAGGTGTTCTCAACAACTTTTTATCATGAGAAGATTCAGTTGCTGAAGCAAATATTTTCAGAAGTTATTCCCCTATATAAATATTAGACTTTTATGAAAATTTGTTATGAACAACTAAATGTCAACACCGCTTGCGCTGCTCCTGTATTTTGTTTCACTTTGCTTTTCGCCAAATAATTGTTTTCCTAATTTCAATACACTATTAATTATTCTGTGGTCGTAAAAACGGCCCATTTTCTTATCATAAAGAAAATATCAAACAGTAATGTTTCCATCGGAGAGTTTTATTTTTATTTTGGTAAAGATAATGTTATTTGGATCAATATGTTATTTTCAAATGCCTAATTTCACTGCAGTATATAGAATGACACAGAAAACAAAACAAAATATGTTTCATTTAAGGTATGAGCCCCCTAATGGACACTTTAAGGAACTATAAAATTGACAACATCAGGCCAGTTAAATACCTTAAAAGACACAAGAATGCAAAATTTAAACCAAGTTCACCTTATGGTTTACGAGGTATGGAGATTTTACTTAAGGAAAACTTGGCTATTAAAAGGACTCTTTTCAGAAATGAGAAACTCTAAATATTTTATTATATAATCATTATGAAAAAAATGTTTTCCAAAGAAACAAATAATAGCATTCAGCTAACAAATGACCCAGCAAAATTATTGTTTCTATATATGTATATAAATGTTACCTTACCCCACCCATTTTAAGTAGTTGTTTCATCATTTTTCTACCTTGAGGGCCTTATTCCAAATATCCTTAAAATTAACTCAAATCAGGGGCTGTTTTCAAAGTTTGCATAAAATTTTCAAAAGTATATTGGTTGTGCTTGTCAAATATAAAATACTTTTACCGTCTAGTTTTTATTTTATTCGACTTTGAAAATATCAGGTACCATATTTGATAATAACTTCGGCACAATTTAGCAAATAAATACCAATAATAATTTTATAATTAAAATGAAACACTTTTTTCTTATCAAGAGTGATATGAGAGACACAAATAATGTTCAAAGAAAAAAAAAGAAAAAAAAAGTTGCCTCTTCTAGGGCTTGAACCCGCGCCCCTCAGTTTCAATGCAGTTGACAGAAGTACTAGCCTATTGGAGTACTCTTCAAAGTGGAGGTAATGCATAAGTTCAGTTTTTGCCTATATGCAACATAAGGATGTTACACTCTTATAAGAAACATTTCAAATAACATCACTTGTCAAATTTTGAGAATAAATGAGAAATCAATGATATTATTTATACAACACGTTATTCATTATTTGTAAACCTTCACATTCTGTCTTCAAAATATTAAGATTTATTTGCCTTTTATTTTGTTGGGGTGTACTTGTTATTGATGACATTGTGAGAAAAGATGAATAAGGGCAATACAATGATCGTGTACTACTCTAGAATTAATGTCTTTGCAAATGTGTTGTCAAATTTAATAGCTTCACGAACGTTCTATGGCGTTTAAAGCAATGCCGGTGAATTTGTGGTCTTAAGAATGACCTATAAAACAAAATATTGTGGTTGGATTAGCTTTTTAAATTGTTTATTCCAAGAATACATCAAAATCTGAAAACAAAAATAATTTTCTCAATTTGTGAAAAAAACAATCAAGTGACCAGTTAAATAATTTAATCGAGCCTTAACTTATCACACTTCACAGAAAGTATATATAGCATGTTTCTATACGCAGAGCTAGTTCTCCGACTGTATCTGACAAAAATATTTAAAAAATATACTGGTAAAAAAATCCTGACATTTTGGATAAATATTTCGAGGTGTGCAGGTTTGAAGATTCCGATCAGACCCATCATACTCTTCCTCTACTTTTCTTTCTGTTAAATAGTTTTGAAATACCGGTGTCTGTTTGTTTGTTCTAAACGGCTCACTGACAAATTACTGTTTATATCGCACCAAACGTTATAAATATTAATTTAAAATGAATTTAGTACAAGTTTATGAAAGGAGTTACTTTTTACGAATAATATATCAGATTAAACGCAGAATCTATATTTTCAAATTTGAATTAAATCAGAATTATTACCAATCTCTGATACTATGAAACAAGCATTGTTATACGAACAAAACTCTGCATTACCGACGTGATTCGGGATTTTTAGGCTAATTTCAATGGATATCAGTTTATATGGTGCAAAATTTAATTATAGCAATCATTTTGATGCAGAACTCTACCTTTGTCTTGATTTCGGATATAATTGATTTGATTTTATTTTGGAAATATTGCAAGAATTAGATATTGCCAAAAGTGCATCATATAACAGACGACAGTATTGTCAGAAATAAGTTGATTTAGCCAATTCAACGTCTACGTGGAGGGGACTGTTTGTCCAGGTCTTTGCAGTCACGTGGTCACTGGCATTGTTCCTGGTATGATTAAGCTCGTGATCACTAGTCAAAATGTCTTACAAGATAAAATTATTTCCAGTAAAATATCCATGAATGCTTCTTTTAAGCAGTAAGTGTTTCCGTTTACTTATAAATAATACATTAAAAGCTGAATTGAAATCCATTTGGCAAAGATCGTTCGAAGTCAACAGCAAAAGTATAGTCTGTTTTCATTTCAAATATGTAATGTACTTTTCAAACAAGAAATCACAATATCCAAAAAAAAAAAAAAATTATATCAGAGGACATCCGTTGTGATTATGGTCAGTGACTTTAAAGGACTTCCTCCTCACCGTTGTATATTCGAATCCTGTAAGGGACTTTGTAAGATACCTCGCCAGGAAGCTTTGCAGCTAGCTTTCGGAAGATCGGTGGTTCTACTCAGGTCATCCTTTACAAATCTAAACAATTATCAGCAAACAGATATCACAAACAATTTCTACACATAGATGTTTTGTATTGTCAATCATACATGTGAAATTAAACGGGTGCACAGGGGTGCATTTGTACCTATCTTTTGTTGCCACGAAATAATATCTCGTATAATTAACTTGTTCCCACAAGGCATAATCTCGTTCCAATCCCACAGTTATCTGGTACCACCGAGATGAATAAAGAAGTCCACATCTCGTATTTGTGCCAACGTAGAAACACCATTCATATATTGGTTTTGCGTGCCATTTATAGGTAGTAATTGATACTTAAGTGGATATTATATAAAGAAACAATTTAATATTTCCGTAGTAAATTTCTATTTCTAATAAATCAATGAAACTGATACGGTTGCAGTAATTTGTAAAATAAATGATCTTTAAATTAGACATGAATATCGTGAGAGGTAATAATAAATGTACCTTTATAAAAAAAAACACCACATTCATGCATACAGAAATTCTCATTTCTAAGTCCATATTCAAAGTGAGAAACTGTTTGAAATAAAATGAAGACCAAAAGTTGCACATCGGGTAAAGGTCAGTTAAATATACCCTTCAGGATCTATAGATGTCAAATGTTTTAAGGATCAACAATTAACTACATTGTACATGTATGGTAATGGGAACATTTTGAATCTATGAAACGCATATGTTATTTACTCATTGCAAAGATAGTTTTGTTTTTAAAGATAAACATAGGGCTTACTTACAATTACTTTCAATTTAAACAGATTTGAATATCAGTGACTTTAAAACCTAATGTTCGGCGCATACCCCTTAACATACACTTTAATCGTACCCATGATATCTGTTTTATTTAAGATCATTGAGCTAGCAGTCTAAACCGTAGTCATGATTATTGTCCTATTCATCATTTGTATTCTTTCATAAAATGATTATTTTGTAGAGTGCTGTGTACTGTTACAATTAATTTGATACAGTAATTTGCATTATTAACACTAGCTTGTATTGAATATGTGTATGAAATGAAGATGTACTCCCTGCCTCTTGAAGCAAATTAGTATGTGAATTTTTAAAGCTGTATATACTGGAATATTTATGCATGATAATTTAAAGCAGTTATTTTGTATTTAAAGGGAACATTTCGACGAACATTTTATACAGAGTTACTCATTGTTTAACACAAAGCTGTTACTGTAATATACATAGCCTTGATAAGTGTTGGTAATGTGCATGTCAAAACATTAACTTTCGTCAATGCAGCCTATATGCACAGATTTATTTTTTCTTTAAAAAAAGGTCTTGATATAAAACAACAGTATGATACCATATCATTCTTTATCACATTTTTATTTCTATTGAAACCAATTAAGCTTTATGGTGCCCATGTGAGAGTATCTGATTTTCAAAAATTTGCAAACTGTGTTTACCAAATTGCTTACAGCTGAAAACTTTTACCACAAATGTTACTATGAATGATATAATATTGTTCGATTGTAGTTCATCGATTTATGTTGCATCAATTCTGTGTAAGCGTTTTGTAAGGATAAACGATTTAACAACGTTAAGGATTTTGTACAAATTGTATTCTTATTAAAGAATAAACCCCTTTTATTGAAACAGCATATGTGCAATTTTTCGAAAACGATGGACAATCTTTTTTTAAAGAACTATTTCTGTGACCTCAAAGCACGAGTGAACTCATTTCGACATGTAAGAAATTTCATAACAATAATAATTTGATCTTAAGTTAAAATAAGTCATACTCTAAAAAAAAAGCGAAAAATGACGTCATGATATTTTATGCCGGTAAATGTAACTATAGAATATATACTAAGTTTACAACGACCACTGAATTGCAATAACGTTATTTTTAAAGCAAAACTTTTAACAGATATCAACAATCAACAATTCCTATGTCTTAATTTGGGTAAAGATTTATATATTTTTATATTCTTGGAGAATTATCCAATATTAGACATTGCAAATAGTACATCATATTACAGACGACATTAATAAAGACAATTTAATGTCTACGGGGACTGATTGTCCAGGTCATTGTGGTAACATGGTCACTGGCATTTATCTTATTTGATAAAGCTATTGATTATTGGTCAAACAGTATTGCATGACGAATTGTCTCCTAATAAAATATGCTTTTAAGCAATATGTGTTTTCTGTTAATTTATTTATACAAGAATATCTGAAATGAGTTTGTCAACATCAAATGTATGGACTGTTTTCTTGTCAGGTTTGTTACTTATTTCTTAAACAAACAAACAAACAAACAAACAAAGAAACAACATCGACAACAACAAAACAAACAAACAAAAACAATAAAAACGACTTAAGCAGACACACATAAATGGATATTGTTTTAATATTGTAATTAGTACAACAAATTGATGGAAAATTATACATTTAATTTTATATTTAATATGTGTAGTTTGTTTAAATTTAAACTTAATACGTATTAGCAAAAGGGCCGTAATTTTCGAGTGGTAAAGGTGACCGACCCACTTCAAGTCATCTGGCCATCACCGATGTGGGTTCAATTCCGAAACGAACTTTTGACTCTTTCATGTTAGGATGTTTTAAGCATACCTACAGGAGAGCGATGGTTCTAATTCGGTTTTCCTCCACAAGTGTTAATTAAAATCAAGCAAAACAAAACGCACAATTATCAGCAAACATTATAACGAAAATATTGCTATGAATAAGATACACATTCATTATGCACACAATTTATATGAATATATTACTCTGTCTTATAACTTACTTGAATATTGTTATATGTTTGACGAGGAAAGATGTACACACACAAGTCTTCAAATAAATGTTTCGTTCTATCCTGTTACATTTTAACATATATCTGAAATAAAATGGTGACGTTGGTGTGACGTTGGTGTGGTATGTTAAGTTTATTTTTTTCTCACTGCCTCCAGATCAGTTTTGTTTTGTTTTAACGAGATACATTTTAAAGTACATATGTCACCACTTTGTCATTGTAGATTCACTGTTCATATATTGATTTTCTCATGCCATACAACAGGTAGTAATTGATATTCAAGTGGATATTGTCAACAAACAATTGAATATTTCTGTATTAAGAAATCTATTCCTAATCAATTACAATAAAATTGAACTTGTTGCAAAAATGTATAAGATAAATATTATGTAAACACTAAACATAAATGAAGTGTGGGTATTATAATACCGATATGTGAGAACATTACATAGCTTTGTTATTCAATTATTTGATTTATATAACAATCATTTGGTTATGATTAATAACAACTGTAATTCTCGCTATGGTTTTCTTTTTTTGTGTTGATTCATTTGCGCAGAAGTTGACATAATTATATTGAATTACGTTGATTAATATTACCGCAATAAAATGTTTATCAAGCATATATATGAGCGTATATTTTTTTTTATGTGAATTTCACATTTGTAATGTCCATGCTAAAAGTACGTAGCCGAATGTTTGCATTATACATCATTATACATAATCAAATAATCGGAAATAAATTGACAGTCGAAATACTTCAAAATTCATTATAATATTTAAGGGAAATCATGAAAATGTATATCAAAAGATAGTATTCCCTTTTTATAAGCATAAACTATTTAGTTTTGCTAGTTGTTTAACATAAACATGTATTAACATGATAGAATATTCATGAAGATTACGAGGAAAAGATAGATCATTAGAAGTTCAAATGTTAAACCGTGGTTGATCTAAACTGTCGTCATATAACTTGAACCAATTCCAAACATACTTTGTTTAAACCACATATTGACTATGTTTTTGCTTTTGCAGAAAAAAAAAACACACAACTGTTTCCGACTAATTTGGCTCTATATTGGTGGCAAAGACTTTTCACTTTCGCTTCCAACAAACAGACCAAAGTTTACATATTATATATATATGTTTATCAATAATCTCAGATATCATAACAAATACAATACTTTATTACATGTTTTGCAGTAGATTACTGAATTATAACGGTTAATTATATTCTGATAATTTCACAGTAATAATTACCAAATATAATTTCACAGTAGCCGAACTATATTTGGCGTAAAAATAAAATATTTATCATTAATGAATGTTTTTTTCAGCGGAAATGTAGTAAATCATAATAAAAAATGTACGTGATAACTGTAGTTCGTAAATATTTACGAACGTTGTGCTGAAAAACATCTAAAATCTAAAAATAATCATGGAATTATATTTTGCTTCAAGGTTGTGACGTCATTATTTGATGACGTCATGAAGATAAGAGCATGACGTTACGCGGCAAAAATCAGTAAAATGGTGTAAAAATCGTTATAAAATCATGAAATAAACAGAAAATGTGTTTGTTTTACATGTAAGATCAAATAATATTTCACTCGTGAACCCCAGTTATTATATTTTCACTCGTGGCTACGCCACTCGTGGAAAATATTGCATCTGGTGTTCACTCGGTGAAATATTTTTCGATCTTACACTGAAACAAACAAATATCCTCTATATAATAGCCGCTATAGAAATACAGAAGTCAGAAAGGCTACTATGGAATTTTTATTCGCCTTTGGAGAGAAAACTTTATCGTTTATGTATTTAGAGTAACAATATAAAAGTCCCTTTGGTAAAGTTTGAAAGGTGACACATAATCTCATCAATATTGCTATTATACCTGTATACTTTACAAAATAATAAAAGAAACTTCATTTGTTACGGGCGTGCATGAAATGTTCAAATATAATTGGAAAAGAACATTTCATTTCAAATATTTGGCATATTTGTGACTGTTCGATTTCAATAGTCAATATTCCTTATGGAGAACATTTGAAAGGAATGATTGTCAGATTAATAATGTTCATCGTGTTGTTATTTTATTTGATCTATCTCTTGTAAATGTCTGATTTTATTTTCTTTCTCACCACTTCTGCTGAGTCAGTGACATAATGTAAAAATGCGGAAAAGAAAACAACAAAAATTTATGAAAACTGCAGGCTTCATAACCTCAGATCCCCTTTCAAAACAAAATTACATTTTATTTTGTTCCGTCCATTGTTTTCTCGTTTAGGGCAAAAGCATTCTTTTACTCGGGGACCATACGCCGCTTTTCATGGAATGACACGACTGTGTCACATTTAAGGTTCCATGATAACCGCCGTATGAACACATCTGCGGTTGTTTCTAATTCAAAATTTCATAATTTTCGTGTTAAATGTTGAATTCTGCTTAAGCTGGTGCTAGGGGGCGTGGACAGTAACTTGCACTTTCCATTACCGTCCATGAACAGGCTCAATCAAACCGAGCCTGCAACATTTTCAATTTTGTCGTGTTGGACTTTCTTAAGGGATTCTGTTTTCCTCTATTTTATGGTCACATCCGTGTTATTTGTGCCGTGTGGCGGCTGTAAAATGTCTCCCCGTACATTTAATCAAAGATCTCATATTTTCGCCCCTTGAAGATCGTTCAGCACGACATTATTGTTGTGTATACATGTTATGCGGTACTTTAGTTTCTTCTTTTGACCATGTTTAGCTTGGGTGGTTCCAGTATTCCGACTTGAATACTGTATAATCACCCTTAGGATATGTTGCCGGCTTTTTAAATTTGTCTTTTGACGTCTTATCTGTGATATGCAGGCTTCATAACCTCAGATCCCCTTTCAAAATTACATTTTATTTTGTTCCGTCCATTGTTTTCTCGTTTGGGGCAAAACATTCTTTTACTTGGGGGCCATACGCAGCTTTTCCTGGAATGGCACTTCTGTGTTACATTGAAGGTTCCATGATAACCACCGTATGAAAATGTCTGCGGTTATTTCTAATTCAAAATTTCATCATTTTTGTGTTAAATGTTGAATTCTGCTTAAGTCGGTGCTAGGGGGCGTGGACGGTAACTTGCACTTCCCATTACCGTCCATGAACAGGTTCAATCAAACCGAGCCTGCAACATTTTCAATTTTGTCGTGTTGGACTTTTTTTACGGATTCTGTTTTCCTCTATTTTAACAAGTATGAGAGATGTGCAACATTTTCTTACGCCCCTTAGTATTGACTTACGCGAACCTTATCATCAAAACTAAATTTGCTGAAATCATTGACACCACAGGACCAGAAAAATATAACAACTCTAAGCCATTTATACGAGAGAAGGATATAAATTTTGTATGAAGTTATATTGGTCATTTGGGGTAGATGAGAAGGGTATGAAAACAATTTTAATATGTTATATCTATTTTGCAAAAAAAAGTCCTAAATACATCCTAGATAGTAGGATAAATGTTTATTGTAAAAAATACATTATAAAAGAGTCTCCTATTTTTTCTTTATAAAACATGCATAGTTAACTCATTTTACACTAAATGTTGAATAACATCACTAAGTAGGTCAGGATGCGGTCTATAAAAGAATAAAATTGCTTTGATTATGAGACAGACCATGATCATCAATAATGTCATTCAGTACAATACTGATTTCTTTTTGCAAGCACTCTTGTCTTTGAACTCTGGTTGTGAAAGCTTTATGACTTCTAAAGGAATCCTCAAATATTTGTCTGCCACATTTCCTGTGTATGATTTGTATTTCGATTGAAAATGCAATAACCGCTCAATACATGTTAAATTAATCAAAGTATAGTAATGCCAAAGATAAAAATATCAAAACATTACCTTAAAGCGGCCTATAAGAAAACCATTCGATCACCCTTAGTAATCATGATCCTGGAAAACATAAGACAAGTGTGATTATTCTGAAAGCAATAGTTTAGGAGTTATAACCCTTCATTACTTAGACATTGCGTCAAAATGGCATGTTTAGTAGAATGCTTTCAAAATTATAAAACTAGGAATTCTTATTTATTATGAGAAGTTTCAGTTGCTGGAAGAAATTCTTTTAGAAGTTACTCCCCTTGTATAACTAAGAATATTTATGAAAAATTTGTTATTAACAATTTAGCGTCAACACCGCTTGTGCCGCTTCTGTATTTTCTTTCCTTATTCACTTTGCTTTTCATCAAAATCTGTTTTCCAAAATTTATTATGCTATTTCTTATTATTATTCATTATTATTCTGTGGTCGTAAAAACGGCCCATTTTCTTATCATGACAAAGGGAACAACTAAAAGTATGTTTCATTTAAGCTTTTGCCTATATGCAACATTAGGATGTTACACTCTTATAAGAAACATTTTGAATAATATCACTTGTAAAATGATTGAATAAATGAGCAATTCACTATTTGTAAACCTTCACATTTTGCCTTCATAATCTTCATATTTATTTGCCTTTTATTTCGTTGGGGAGTATTTGTGATTGATGAAATTGTTAGAACTTACGAATAAAGGCAGTGCAATGATAGTGTATTACTCTAGAATTAATGTCTTTGCAAATATGTTGTCAAATTTAATAGCTTCATGGACGTTCTATCGTCGGCGAATTTTTGTGATCTTAAGAATGACGTATAAAACCAAAATTCTGGTTGGTTTAGCTTTTAAAATTGTATATTCCAAGAATACATCAAAATATTTTAAAAATCTTAATTTTGTGAAAAGAAATCAAGTGTACAAATTAAATGATTAATTCGAACTTCAATAAATCAAAATTTACCGAAAGTAAATATAACATGTTTATATATGCAGAGCTAGTACTCTGACTGTATCGGCCTAGCATATTTAAAAATGTACTGGTACAAAACAAATCTTGACATTTTGGATAAATATTTCGAGGTGTGCAGGTTTGAAGATTCCGATCAGACCTATCATACTCTGTGTCTAATTTTCTTTGTGTTAAATTGTCTTGAAATACCGGTGTCTGTTTGTTTGTTTGTATTAAACAGCTCACTGTCATATCGCGCCGATTTCCATAAATATTATCCTCAAATCTATTTAGTACAAGTTTATAAAATGAGTAAGTTTTTTCAAATCATCTATCAGATTAAACGCAGAAACTATATTTTCAAAATTGAATTCAAGTAGAATTATAATCAATATTATATCCCTCGGATACTATGAAACAAGCAACGTTGTAAGAACAGAACTTTGCATCACCGACGATGTTTAAGACTAATTTCAATGGTAATAATGGTGCTATATTTAATTAAATCAATCATTTTGAAAATTATCCATTCAATGCAGAACTATGCTCGATGCGGGAATATATATTTATGTATTCTTTTTGGAAAATATTGCAAAAATAAGACATTGTCAATAGTGCATCATATAACAGACGACTATATTATCAGATATAATTTGTTTCAGCCAATTTAACGTCTACGGGGACTGTTTGTCCAGGTCATTGCAGTAACATGGTCACTGGCATTGTTCCTAATTTAATAAATCTCTTGATTATTGGTCAATCTGTCTAACAAGATAAAGTGCCTCCCAATAAATATCCGTCGCTAATAATTCTTAAAATCAATAAATGTTTTCCTTTTATTTATGAAAAAAAAAACAGACTCAATCCAACCGAGTATGAAAACACGTAAAGTAAATGAAGAAAAGCACCAGATAGCTGTTTAAAAGATAAAAGATATGAAATCAAAGTGTATCAGAAACGAAATATCATTTTCTCCTATGTTGTTCAAATACTCTCAAATTCGCCAGAAATACCTTGGTAACATATCATGGCCTCCCTTGAATAAATTTAATAGTATTTTGTCTTGTAACAGCAAAAAGAAACTGACTTTATTATCGAAATTTATTCAAGAAGCTTTGTAATTGCGTAAAAATACCCTTGAAACTGTAACTGTTTCATAAAAGTCTTTGTTTGTACGAATTTGTATTTTTAACAACAACTTTGAATACTGTATCATTACTATTTACAGTGACGAGGAGAGGAATGTGGAAATATAAATATCTGGAAAAAGTGACCATCGCCAGCATTAAAATGGGCAAAATTACGTGAAATTACAAGTCTAAATATTAAAATTACATTCTGTTCTGTTATTCATTCAAGCTTGCACCTGAAATTATAAGCTTTTACAGGGTGATAGTACACTTGTGTATTTATATCGTGACATTGAGATAACATATTGAGATTTTATATTATTCCGACGGCAAAAACATATTGTTCCTACGAGATATTATCTCATTCCCATGAGATTAAATATCGTTCTTACGTCACAAAATGAAGATGAAATGAAATTACATCTTACGCAACAAACAAACAAATATTTTATTATATTCTTTTTATTTTACGCTTATAAACATGTTTAAATGAAATTTTCTCAGTACACGTATAAACTTTGATATTAAAATCCCTGCTAGGCTCAATTTTAGTCCAATTTTGATCGAATTTTTCATTAATACTAGAAGTCTTAAGCTGAAAAATAAGTTCGACAATATTGCACGAGAAATATCATTTGGATTTGTTAGTCATACACCTTTTTATAAGAAAGAAAACTAATTTAAGTATTGTTGCAGACAATAAATAATTGTTGACAGATGTGACATTCAAAAAGCGGTGAGGAATTTGGAAAACATGGATTTGTTCAAAGGCTGGGTTGTTTACTTATTCTTCAGGCTGATGACTGTCATTGCTTTTCAAGTTTACATTTTGCATTAGGCAGTTATTGCTCCTCGAATACTCAAATATGTCAAAATGTCATCAAAAGCAGATTTGCGTGTAAAAGGAAGACTTTTTTAGTGTTTTTCAGATCGTAAAAATGAAACAAATAATTTAGAGATGGTAGTCTATTTGGTGATTTGTTATTTGAATGAATGGAGTAAGTTTTTTTGTCTTTATATTACCTTTGAAATTTAAGTTATTTATCAATTTCAGCTTTTTTCGAAACAACCCTGACAATGTCAGCATTGTCAGCAAAGATAAAATTGAGGTACTACATGGGGAAATCTTTAAAAGTAGTGTCGGCATTGAAAAGTGTGAAATTATATTTTAATTATTTTCACTGTGAAATTATCAAATATAATTTTCACAGATAAATCAGTAATCGACGCAAAAGCATAAAATAAAATCTCATTCTTATGTCTAGCAGTATCTCTCTCGCTTCCACAAGATAAAAAAAGTAGTGCATATGTCATCCCTATGCCACCGTAGAAATAAACCCATCCTTTATTGATTGTGTGTGCCATTTAACAGGCAGTAATTGATATTTAAGTGGACGTTATAAACAAACAAATTAATATCTCTGTTTTATCAATTTTTTTCCTAATCAATTACTATGAAAACGAAAACCTTTGCAAAATGTGTGAAACAGATGATCTGTAAATATTAGATATGAATGTCGTGTTGGTTTATATTGATTTCTGATGATAAAGTGCATGCCTGATAAAATAAGCTTTATCAGTCACTCTAAACTTTACCAGACACCTCATCAATACATATTGAAATAGAATGAGATATTTTAACGAAGTATCTCTTACACTTGACTTAAGCATTCGGGACTGTTTTATATTGATATAATCTTGGCATATGACTGCGCGCAGCATGTACTCGAGAGGTACTTGGTTACCATTTCATTTGAAATTTAAAGAAAAAGTAAATTTCCAAAACATGATAAATGGAATACAGGACACGTGTCTGATATTATACAATTCATCAGGCTTGGCACGAAAATGAAGGACCCAACTTGTAATATCAGACAAGAGCAATGTATTCTCTTTTTATCATACCGATATGTAAGAACATTTTACACATCTTTCTCATTGATATATCTGTTCCTGTTTTGTAAAACAAAACTTTTGACTATGAAAACAACTGTCTTGTTTCCGATGTGGATTTCAATATGCATATTTATTGAATTTACATTCGTTTATTTTGTTGACTTATTTGCAGAGGTTGGCAAAACTTATAAATTGTAAACTAATAGGATCATAGTTTTTAATATCTATCAAGCAACATTTTAAATTAAATTCTATTTCATGTATACATGTATTAATGACGATGACTGTTTATAATTTATATACTGTAAGGCAATTTTAGTGCACAAAAATTATGTTGTTACTTATTTGTTTGTTTGTTTGTTTATTTGTTTATTTATTGGTTTCATTCATCTATGAACTCTATACGATTTGTTTGTAGCATCAACACATGAATACCATTACGCTTCTGATGAAATAACCAATGAAAAACATAATTTGCTAGTTTATGCAAAGTTATTTGAAAATTTTAATATACCGTTTTTCTATGCATGTATTCATTTTGAATTGAATAAAACTTTTAAAAAATACAAAAAGCATCATTTGTATATGGTAACTTACATCCTTTCAACCTTTCTCTCATCCACTATCTCATATATACATATTCTATAATTGTGGCAGTCATTTGATAGTATCTGTTTTGGCTAGGAAATAACAAGCGCGGTCCAATTCGCGTCGTCATGATTATTATCCCATTCATCATTTGTATTTCATGATAAAATGATTATGGTGGTGCCCTGTTACAGTTTATTTAGCATACAACTTTGTAATCTGAACTCTAGATTGTCTTGTATCTGTGTTTTCAATAAAGATGCGCTCTTTTTGTTGATTCAAATTTGAATAGGAGTTTTCAAATTTAAATGTACTTTTATCCGAACGCACGACAAATTAGTTTTTAGTTTAATAATATTTTATTGCATATATAAATATACATCAATTCATTTACATCAACAAAATTAAACAATATACAAAAGGTTGGGCCAAAAGTTTTTACAACATTATCGTGGGCCCTTCCCTGTAAATGTTTAACATCAGTTTCATAAAGTAAAGAAAGTTATACATTAAAGTAAATATGCATTAAGTAACAATACATTTTCATTTTTAAGATGAAAAGATTGAAGAGAAAAAAAAAGAAAAAAAGAAAAGAAAAGAAATGTTGCTGTATCAGTTGTGCGTCGACACTACCACCAACCAATCCCCACTATCAATTGTTAACCAGATACCCATTTGTTTGTACTGAGCAAAAATAACCTAAAATACTTGTTATAGTTAATTAAAGTAAAAAAAAACAATGTATTAACGTTTTATGTAAACCTCTTTGTTTCTTTAATATAATTTTGAACATGCTGAAATAAGATTTTGTTTTGAAAGTCGTTTAAATTTTCAATGACAATTTAGTGACCAAATGATGATTATATGCATTGCAGTATAAAGCAGTAATTTTGTCATAATAGGGAAAGTTTGGCGGGTTTTTTTATATATATTGAGTTTTTTATTGCCTACACAATGCGCGTGAGAGTGTCAAATCATTCAAGAATGTAATTTCATTTTCGTCAGTGCAGCATGTGTAGAAAAGTTAGTTCTATTTTGAGAATAGTTCGTGCTTGATGTTTTTTTATATAACATCAATACGATAACGTATTATTCTTTATCAAATTTCACTTCTATTGAAGCCAGTTAGACTTTATGGTGCCAGTGTGAGCTTATCTGATTTTAGAATTTTGCAAACTGTGTTTTCTAAATTGCCTACATCAGAAAACTCCTTTTACCACAAATATTGCTCTATATATATAAGGTACAATTTATCAATTTCCAGTTGCATCGAATTCAGTGCTTCTATTTGTAGACGCAATATCGTTTTTATAACGTTAGAACATTTTGAAAGAAAGGTCATTTTTAGAAACGTTATAAATAGAAGTTATTTTAATGGTCTGTATCTTACCAAGAGATGATTATAGATATATTCTCTGGACCTGAAAACGATTGCAATTTTTAGATTAGAACTCTCTTCGATGTGTAATGCCATATGCACTTAAACAGTAAATACGTCTCCTTACTCTTTAGTGATTGTATTAAAGGGACTCCACTGAGGTTTTTTGACATGATGGGACGGAAAATATTTTTTTCAGATAAAGGTACCATTTGATGTAGACCACTAATCTTTGTGCAAAATTTCATATCATTCGCGCACTTTGTTTGTCTAGAATAATTATTCAAATTGTAGAAAAATGATCCAAAATGAAAAGCGGTTAAACGCTTTTCACTCGAATCGGGCTAAGCAAAGCATAAACATACGATTTCAATTTATTTCAAAGTATATTTCCTACTATCTTTGCATACATTTCTGTTTAAAGTGCCCCAGATCATTTATGTAAGAAATTCAAATGTTATGTTTTTAGGCTTTTAAACCTCAGTGGAGTCGCTTTAAAGTTTGTCAGACATTGATATTCGTACGGGACTGTTTGGGATATTGTGGCCACTGGCATTGCTCCTAATTTGGTAAAAATTCGTGATTATTGATAAAAAAAAATGTCTTGTAAGTGATTGTCTCTCAAAACATCCATTCATGCTACTTTTAAGCATTTCATTTAGTGTTTACCATAACTTTATGAATACATTATTAAATGAATTGCATTCGATTAGCAAAGTTCGTAAACGCCAAAAGTGTTGGATGTTATTATGTCATGTATGTTATTTACTTCTCAAACAAGACAAAGAAAACAAGGCGATAAACAACAAATGACACAAATGCAGAAAAAAGATAGAATATTGTATAAACATGGAACATCTATATAATTTTAAAACAAAATTGTGATGTAAAATCAAATGTTTTTTTTATCGTTTTTAATGTGTAATGATCTAGTAATTAAGACTTATTATCTCATATTCATTCCTCGAACTTGAGCTTTAATAAAAGAACATGTTTCCCTCTTTGCCTCCATAAAATTGCCATACCTTTATTGACTGTGTTCCATTTAACTGGCAGTAATTGATGTAAGGTGGTTGTTATAAACAAACAACTGAAAATTTTTGTAAAATAAATTCTATGCTTTAGCAATAATTATGAAATTAAAATGTTTCCATTAATTTGTAAAGCAAATGGTCTGTTAACATTACACACAAATATCGTGATGGGTTTTATACAAATAAGTGATAGCAACAATATGTGAGTATCAAAATTTCTTTTAAAATAAAATATCCGTTTTGTAAAAAAACCTTTTGCAAGTGTCATTTCCCGTATTGTTTTCATTGGTCTATCATGTTTACTTATTTGCATAAGCAAAATTGAATTTAGTTTGGCAATATAATCATAGAATTTTTCTGCATTTTTTGTTGTAGTATTAACACAAATTAACTTTACGGTAACGGATACATATTGATTAGATAGGAAAAAAACAGCTGCTAACTCATTTTAAAATAAAAAGAGTTTCCTAATATTAATTTTGAATTAAAAAAAAGATAATTTTTACATATTAACAAAACATAAAATTTCACAAATCATCATGTGTATAAAGGTACTTACATTTCTTAAACAAAATATTCATCCACCTTTTCCTATATCAACATACACTATAAGCAAGGAATTTATTTGATAGTATCTGTTTTATTTAAAAATTGACATTCGCTGTTCATTTAGTGACCAGCCGAAACCTAAGTCATGATAAATATCCCATCCATCTTTTGTATACTATGATAAAATTGATATTCTTTAGAAATAGTGTGGTGTCCTATTACAGTTATTTTGGCACATAATTTGCATTCATAACTCTAGCTTGTCTGCGACAAAAATGCTGTGTCTCTCTTGATGCAAATTTTCAAAGCTGATGTTTAAGACTCCACAAAGATATGAAAACAATCAGTGACAATTTTAAACAGTTATTTTGCATTAGCCTTTTGGTATGCTGGAAGTAATTTGCCTTTGCCACCAGTGAAGAGCCCAGCCATCCATGCAGTATGACGGACGTGACCCGTATCTATGCTGATCTGTATTTTGGTATTGAAATCCCTTAGGATGATAAATCATTACATATAGATAGAAGTGAGAAAGACAGAGCTTGAAAGGTAGCTTATTGCTTTTTTGCAACATGTATTATAGGGAACAAATGAACAAGTGCAATACAATTTTTATTTTTCATCAAAACAAATCTCTTTTGTTTGAAGAAGTATCCTTTAATAAAATGTTGGATGAATAGGGGCAAAGTATGCAAGTTATAAGTCTTAAGAATTGTAAAACCTATAGAAAATATGAGTTAAAATTAAATATGAATTTTTTTCTCTACTCGGTCATGTAATGTAAGTAGAAACAAATACAGTTGCTTCGTAGAAAGAATTGCATTTTCTTGACGATAATGTTGATACAGGGTTATTTAAATATATATTATTCTATGTCCTTTGCATAGTACTTAACAAACGGTTATTGATAACATAATTAAAGGTGTTTGAAAATTCTTAAATAACATTCATTTTGACATTACTCCAGAAGTTCTAACTGGATTCAACGCAGCAATTATCAATAGTTTATTATACACACAAAAACATAAATGCAGGATACATTGTTGCCTTGTTTGGAGTTGTATTTATTGAATTAAAACATAAAACATCTGTAACTTATCAAATAATAAATACTGAATTAAATGCATAGAAAATATGTAATGTTTTTAGAATTATATAGCTTTCGGACGAAATTACATACGCAGATCTTTGTAAATATACAAGTTAACATTGAGCTAGGATTGATTTTGACGGTTTGCATTTCAGTGAAAGCACAGACATACAAAGAGTTCTGTCCGCGACCAATAAATACATAATGCATGAAATGTTTCTCCTTTTTACCCCATACATCATATATTCATGACAACATAATTATTCTTTTACAACAATAAGCGATACTGTTTCAGTATCACTGCCAAGATAATTTGCATTGACATTATTAGTGTCTACTATGATTTTGTTTAAAAGTACATTCTTCACATAGTGGCACCGTGATTCTTTTATATTTTGTGAACACGAAATATCATAGCTCTTTACCTTGCGTTTTTTTTTTTCAAAAGTATTTCTTAAGGGATTAAACTTTATCCTTGATAAATTTTGTTTATATCATTTAAAAATATCATATCATTTGAAATATTACAATATTTGTTTATACTTATAATTATTTATATCAATTTTTTTTTTAAAAATTGTTAAAGATGAATCTCTCTTACAAGTCTACAGTAAACGTATAATCTTAATTGTACTTTTGAATTGCGAAACATTTAAATGAAGACAAAAATCATTATAACGATGAAATAATAATTACAATTATGAAGAGAAAAATAATCATATTGATGAAGATTGTGACTGACTAATTGAATGATCATGGTGATGGTAATGACGATGATAAAGTTGAAAATGATTATTCATTTATTATTTTCTTGATGGTAGTGATAATGATGACGAAAATGATAATGATGATGATGATAATAAGCTAGGTAGTTGTAGTGGTGTAAGATGATGATGTTCTTGATGAAGATGATGATTTGTCTGTAGTTTGTTGATTTTTGTCTATTTTGCTAACTATTTGGCATAAATACTTTACTGCTTCGTCAACGATAACTCTCCAGGACAGATGATTATAACCATATCCCCTTGACAAATCGTTGTAATTTAAGACGTTTCTGGGATACAAACTCTTGTCATGGTATATCATAGTATGATTGTATGAAATAAGCACTGAAGAATTGCATTATTTAGTGATTTATTGTTAGGATCAATAAAAAGTCAGCTTTGAAGTTCACATGAAGGAGGAAACTTTTTAAATATTTTTCATCTAAAACCTAACATTTGATTGGCGTTGTAAACAGAAACGAAATGTAAAACAACTGTAATACATTTTTACGAAGCTAAAGTACATTATATCGTATATATAGCATAAATATTGCTAAATTTAGTAGTTGTAAAAAATAAAGCAATATCTTTATTGTTAAATGATGACTACCACTCTTGTGAATTTTGTTTTTTTCTTATTCATCTGATGCGAAAACAAAATGTTTTTAGAAAATAAATAGACTTTCATTTTCCTGTTGATGAATTGGAATTTAACTTAAATAACATAGGTCTTGAAATGGCATATTACTGTTCCATGTTTCAACATTACGTTGCGTTACAATACATTTTATGATATCTTTGTCCACTGCATCTGTGCTATTTATTTCGATTCAAATACAGTATAGCGTCCCCCTCATAACATTAATGTTAAGTAGATATATATGATAGTACATCTGGGACTAAGTCTGGGCAGAACATTCACTAATATGTTATTACTTTATAATACACACATAAATAATTCATTATAGGGAGATATTTTGACATTCATTTAACATTTCATGAAGGCAAAAATGTGATGTGTTTGCACAATTTGCTAGCTTTTTAGTTGAAATGTTTTACTTTCCTATATTTGATACTTAGACTGCCTCATGAAAGTCATGCTATGCTGAATGTATCTCGTATATTTTAGGGCCTCTGTTCGAGTTAATGAATAAAGTTTTGATAATTTACTAATTAAAGCAGTACGCCTCTAGAAGATACATGTATTACAGAAAATCTACCGTGTAAGAGATATTTAAAAATCTCTTTTCAAAAACACTATAAAATTGAAAGAAATCGCAACTTTAAAATGATCAAATTTTTACTTTTTTGCTCTAAAAACAGTGTTTTCGCCAACGGGAAATACTTTCTTTTATTATACCATGGAATTCTTGCATCCGGGTTGTTTCTAGTCCTACGTGAAGGTACAGGACAATATAGCAACCTGTGATCCGGAACGCACGGAATCCGGGCTCGTATCAAAAATAGAGGGAACAGAATAAACTGTTTTGGATTTGGATTTGATATATATATTGATTTGTGGCATTAAAATTAAAAATGATTAATTTAATAATATACTAGTATTATTATTTTGACAGTATGTCTAAAAACCTAAGTTAAAATATAATAGGGGCCTATTCATTAACGAACATGGCGTTCCCGATCCCGGAATTTTTCCAAATTATTATTGTGACACGTGACAGTTAGTAACGCAGTAGATTATGCAAAGAAGAAACACGATATATTTATACATTTTAAATTCAAGATGTCAGCAGTACATATTAAGCTAACAATGCCAGTTTACAGTCTGCCTGAAATGTAATTTCATTTTGTTTTTCTTTTTATTTCACCATCTGGAGGCGATTGAATTTTAAATAGAAAGAAAAAAAAACATATTGCAAAAAAGAAAAAAAAAACATTAAAAAATACTGCATCGTCGATAAATTAAGCTTATATTTCAATACAAATACGTATTAAAAATAATTCTATTGGCTATAGATGTCTAATTCAAAAAAGGTATTGGAATGTCATGACCCATTTTTTAAAAATATTTATTATCTATGTCTTTCAGGCGATGTCATTCTAAGAAGACTTTTACAGGCTTACGGTTGAAATGTTTAATACAAATTTGATGTACTGTATTGAAAAACTTCTGAACAGTTTACAGTCATAATAAAACAGATTTGAAGAAATAACTCAATGCAGTACAATTAACATGCTGCCAAAATTCACATTCCAGACAATGCTGCACTGCACTTATATTTTGTAGAAATCTGATATAAGTAACATTAAACAAAAACAAACTGACCAGGATGACTTACCTTGTCAAAATAGCTTAATTATTTTCTTGTATAAAGGAAAGGCTTGTGTGAAGATGCACTCACAACCTGTTGGGAGGAAACATTCGTTTCAAGGCGGTCCTCCACCAAAATATTCTACTGTGGTTGACTTCGATGGAACAACAAACTTGCTAAAAGTTGGTGTATCATGTAGCGATAGTGCAATAAATGAGGAGCATTGTTATGCACCCAAAAAACCAGCACGGCTTCCAAACGGACAGGGGACATCTGTGGACGATTGTCGGAACATACAAAAACCGCCAAATAGGAAGAGTATTAAAAGTGCAGAGCTAAGGAGGAAAAGTGAAGCGTCTTGTAATTTGCATAAAGACAGTGAACTACAGAATGAGCAAAACCGTGACGAACTTAGGCGTAAAAGTGACGTTATAATTAGGAAACGTCAGTTACCCTCGGTTTCACAACGTGGAAAATACATGTCAAAAGACTCTGGTGTTTTAACACATCAACGGAGAAGTGTTGTTCATGTTTCCGGTGGAAGTAAAAGGAACCGTAACGTGACGTACAATACGTTACCAGGCGGGAATAGGCGTGCTGTAACAAGTCAACCAATGTCTAGCACGTTTCCAGGACCTACTGAAAATCCTGATTGGCCAGTTTTGAATGAAAATGAGAGTGAAAATAACGGAAATAATTCTGTGTTATTAAAAACAGGAACTTATGGAGTACCATCAGTAACAGAAAGTGTAAAAGGGTTTATGAAAGTTTTATACATTCCATTTCAATGCTGTCAGAAAAAGGTACGTTAATAATGTTGTACTGTGTTGTATTGTGGTTTATAGACAACAGTGCTAAGAGCGTGGACGGTAGATTGTACCTATCACTACTGTCCATGAACAGACTTAATCAAACATTTTAAATTTTGTTGTTTTGGGGTACCTATAGGGATTCCATAAATGGTGCAGTTATATCTTGGTTTACTTTAAATCATCGATTTATACCATGTCATTATGCCTTTTAATAAAGAAGAAAAAAGTAAGGTGTAACGCATGTAACCGGTTATAATTTTTGGTCATATGTTTTAATTTATGGTTGATTTTGAATGTTGTAAACAAGTGTAAAATATTGTCAAATGACGAATTTTCAAACGAAGCAGGTACATGTACAGTACGTGCAAACAGTATTGCATACACAAGAAAAACAAAGATGATTTATTTTTTACTTTTTTTATTCGTCAATGTTATTGACTGAATTATTATGTATATACCATATTTTTTTTAGAATTACACGGTCATTCCTATCGTCAGTCTGATTGCTTGTTTTAGCAGCATGTTTTGGATTCTTGCTAAACATGAAATTTGCTTAGATAAGTATACGATATTTTCATTAGAAACCGTTTTATAAACGTCAAGTCACTCTTTGATATAGCTTCCATCACGAGATTTCCAACAATCAATACGACAAGAATCCATAATAATGTCAGAGTATATTGCTGTATGTTTTAATAACCAATTGTTTAAAAATCGTCTGTCGTTTATGTTTATTTATTGTAAGTGGTAAATAAAGCAAACAATTATTTTTCAGGCTTCTTATTTCGGTTCAAAATTTAACATTAAAATTAACAATATTAGAACACTGTCTGGAAGTCGGGGTTAAAATCAAATGAGCCGCGTCACGACTAAACCAACATAATGTGTTTGCGTCCAGCATGGATCCAGATCAGCCTGCGCATCCGCGCAGTCTGATCAGGATCCATGCTGTCCGCTTACCAACTCTATTACAAGTAGATAAACTGATAGCGAACAGCATGGATCCTGATCAGACTGCGCGGATGCGCAGGCTGGTCTGGATCCATGCTGGTCGCAAACGCACTATATTGGTTTTGTCATGACACGGCTCAAATACTAGTATGGAACATGTAAGAATCAAGTCTTTACCATTTTACTGATCGTGTTGATCATTTTTTCATTATTTGTTTTGTTTATAATGTCACTATAACATACCCGTGAATGTAGAATGATTTATCTGTTAAACGTTCTGCCTTCTGTAAACGAATAATCATTATTTCTAGTCATTTTTGTATATGCCAAATAGTCTAGATATCACTTTATATTCTGTATTTTCATTTTAAAGACAGCTTGTCAATATAAATGTATTGCTCTCCATGCTCTCAGACAGACTCAATCCAACCGAGTCTGCAATTTTTATATAATATTGTTCTTATCAAGCTTGCGAGAAATAGCCTTTTCCAAACTTTATACGAATATCGTCTTTACAATAAACAATAAAATAAATTTCACTTAAGCTTTGATGACATCTTTGAGTCGATTGTTTCTATACGTGCAATGTCAAACGTAAAAAAATATTTCATCAAAGCATCCTACAAACTTTACAGGTACAAATATGTAGCTGTTAAAACTTGCAATAGAAGCTTGACATTATGAGAATTGTTCTATTTGTTGAGAATATCGAGTTGGTACTCATACTGATACAAGAAATGCTATTCCTAAAGCAATACGATTGCGCAAAAACCTAAAAAACTTGTACTTAAAAATTAAATTCGATATTTATTTTCAAATAAAACTCTATGCTTAGTTTCAGTTTCGCTAATGTTGATTCCGTTTGCCTTCAATAAACAAGATCAATCCGATCGAGTCTGCAACATGATGATTGTTTTCCTTTTTTCGGGTGTTCCTTCAAGCTTTCATTTCTCCTTAACTAACCCTCTAACTGCTTTATGATTTATGACGCCAAAGTGTTTGGTGCACATAGTTGATATAATGTTGTTCTAAAGCACTTGCAAGAGAAAGAGACGACATTTTGAAGGCAATTTAAGAAAATCTCAAACTTTTTGAATACAAATATATGTTAGATTAAAAACACAAATTTCCCTAATACAAATTATTTTCTGGGGAAGATTCTTAACAATTATTTATTTATAATCTAGCATACATTCATTGGGTTTTTTTTTATCTGCTACTTTAAGATATGTGATACGTATCGTATATCTAACACTTACGGACAACATATAATTATACTTTTTATGTGTTGTGTTGTCGAGTATCATGTTCAAAGCTATCAGCGGGTGTATAAATGGTATAACAGACCTTCCGTTACGATCAAAACCATGTTAATGATCAACGTTTTTTTGTCCAATCACATTGTAGTATTTTTCAAATTTCTGCTAAGTCTTACTAAAATTTAGTTAATCTGTTGTCTAACCAGTCTTACAAATTTCAATAATGTATAATATTAGGGAGGAGTTAGAGGTGTGGTTTGCACTCTGAATTTTAAAATATCTAGGTTAGTGAAACTATGCCAACGTATAAAAAATAGGCGAGGTCAGGGGTTTCTTAATGTGAGGATACAATCAATTAATTTATTACATAGATAAAACATGTGGGACATGCAGAGACAAATGATTACATAGTAACTTTTTTATATCCTTTTAATTCTTAAAAATGTCTGTTATAAATTGCTGACTCTTTTAAACTTTATATTTTCTAGAAAAAGTAACCAAAACATTATTTTCTTTCACTTGATAGGAATGAACTGCATTAACAATCCTTGATATTAAGATACAATAATTACATTTTTGGCGGAAAACTCATTGAAAATGGACCCCTCCACCTGTTAACCTAATCTTTTGACACAAAGAAAAATAAAAAGAATGAACAGTTTTTCAATTGACCAAATCAATAGGGATTTTAAATGTTAGTGAATAACTTGAAGCTAATAACGAGTTTGTATCAATTAATAATCTCTTATTTATTTTTCTCACATTTTCAATTTATTTTAAAAGGATTTACACATTTCATTAACTGCAATATTTTTATCTAATTGCATCGTTTCCTCGCGTTTTTTCCAGTTATTTTATAGAAACATGATAGTCTTACTGTAGATAAAGGTATAAATTCTGTGACATTTCAGTAAAAAATGTGCCTGATTATATGTTGAAAGGGCCATTTATTTAGCTTATCTAAATGTGACATGCTAGAAACTTGACAAGGTGTAGACATCTTGTAGAGCGAAAGGTTGGAGCTATCGGTGATTTAGAGAAATGCCTTGTTTATGGTTGAAAAAAATAATGTTGATCATTAAATAGGTTAATGTTTAATAATACGCATTAACAAAAATAATTGGTCGCCTCCCATCTATTTTTGAATGTCCATTGTGTAACAATATAAGGTCATTTATGTTAAATATGTCATGATAAAGAACAGATTCTCTTAAAATTTTATTTTTTCATGTTATCAATAAAAACAGACAAAAGAAATATAAATTGTGCAACATTTATACTGTGTAATATATAAGATTAAAAGAGCTTTTTGTAGTTAAATTATTGAATTATTTAATCCTTTAAATTTATTGTTGCAGTTCGTCACCCTTGTTTAATTGTATTGCTGTTTTGTGTTTATTCGACCAGTGGCCTATATTTCTTGAAACAAAAGAACTTATTCGATGTTAACCGAAGTATTGTGCTTTTGCTTCCTCGGTAGGCTCCCAGCAGGATGCGTTGGAAACTTTGCCGGTGAAGCCTTGCAAAAGAACATCCGCTTGACATCGTTTCTGTAATTAATTTAAACAAACTGTGTTAATTTCTCCATCATGTGTTGTTTGTTTAAGAAGACATATTACGTATTCCATTATGTGGTAACTATATTGTACTTACTCGTATAACTAACCAAGAAACAAAAATTAGCTCAAACAAAGAAACGAAATATACTGCATCAGAACAAAAATGTTTTAATGTTAACAATGACACCTGAATTTAACTTATTAATGTGTGTCGAAAGCTAACAGAAGCATAACTTATGAATGAACAATTGTATATTGAGTACTTGTTACAAAGATACTTCAGACGACAAAAAGTGATAATAGATCAAACAGCCTCTGGCTTTATATCATACAAAGAATTCATACATGATATTAAGTAATTAAATGATTTTTGATATACATTAAGAGAAAGTGTTATGTGCCATAAATAGTTCAAAGGTCTTTTACTACACGGTCTACATGAAAAAGTTGCATGACGTATTTCCAGTAAGAAATGATAAAATGGTGCAGAAGATAGCGTTTCTTTGTAAGAGGCAGATCACATACAGAAACATACTTTGATTGGTTGATAGCCTGTCATTATATGATCCTAAAGTCCATCAAATAAACCAACAAACTTTCACTACATATGAAATATAATACAATTAACAATACTAAAGAGTAACTTTTAACATACCAATATGCCATACTGACATCTAGCTTTGAATATGACCCGGTATTCGTCGTTTGGATGTTGAACCTGTAAAAGGTATAATGAATTAAATTCCAAATATTTTAATATTTGGTTTTTCATTTTCGGTACAAATTTTAACATGAGTATGAAACTGAAAGATAAGTTTCTATGCTAATGAGTTTGAGCTTTCGGGAAGAAATATCTCTGTGAACACAAAGCGTTAGAACACTTGACCTGTTAAGAAAGAAACTCTTGTTGCCAATACAAATCCATCACCATCTATTCTAACTTTTGTCACGCTAAATATGTAAAACTTGACTATCTGGACAAACACATTCATTGTTTTTAAGAAATTCATAAACAGCATGAACTGAATGAGCAATTTACAGCGCAGACTATGGTAAGATGTTGTGGTAAGCAGCTTCACAGATTGAAGTTCTAACAAATCAGTTTACAAGGTTAAAATATATGTTAACTATGTACTAATATATATAAACATATCAACATGCTCCGTGACAGGTATTTGATATGGTAACAATATTCGTCATATTATTTCAAACGTCTTTTCATTACCTTGTTATGTTTTTCAAACGTCTTTCATTACAAAAAAATCTTTAAACAATTTAGCAATATTATTAATGTACTTATCTAGACGATATAAAAGTTAAGAAATAAGACTTTAAAATGCTTGACTTTTATCATAAGAGAAATGTACGTTACAAACCAAAAGTGTTTCCTATTCTGGTGATATGATTTTTTCAAGACATATGAGCCGCACCATGAAAACAACATTATGCGTTTGCGACTAGCAAGGATCCAGACCAGTCTGATCAAGATACTTGTTGTTTGTTTACAAACTCTATAACAAGAAGATATACAGCTGATAGCGAACATTTATTCATCACACGGCTCATATATGTTTGCCATACACAAAAGTTATTGCTACTAAGTAAAAATTATACACTCTTTGTATAACATATGCATATTTCTAAATTGCTTCAATGTCAAAGTATGCAATTTCATCTAAATTGTATTTGTCATTTTCTTATGATTAAAAGAAAATAACTTACCTCCACATTTACCCATGCTTGTAACAGGCTGATATAATCAACTTCCAGAAATTTAGCAGCCGTACTTGCAGCTAAGATTGCTCTCTTTGCCAAAACAGAAATTGGTTGCCATTTTGTCGTCGGAGGAGGTGAAGATTCAACACAAACACTCAATAAATAGAGGACGCTTACGAAAAGTGCTACTTTCATTATCAAATTAAAACTGTTCAACAGGAAAAGCTGAATTACAATGATTCTTGAAGAACTTTTGTTTATATGCAGTTCAGCGAAATCTCTGACAACTTGAATGCATTAAATAATGATGTTTATTTCTTTCTAAGGTGTAACCAGAACTGCCAAAATAGCAATTTCAAATGATTTTAAACAAAGCCTTAATTGTAAACCAAATATAAAATTAAAATTGTGTTGTCATTATCTGAAACTTTAAGTATCTGCCAAAGACCTCAACGAACAAAATAATGATACATTTGCATAACTTATTAAATGTTGAACATATCATTCTTTGAGAATAAGCAACTGTTGTTTTGTTTTATATTTTCGCACATTTCTTTCAATGCTAAATTTCTAAAAAAGATATATCTGCACTGTCTTTGTATGAAATTCACTTAACAATAACAATTCTTTTCCTCGAAAATTTTACACGTTTTCTATCTCTTACAGTGACAAAATGTCTATACAAGTGACAATGGTAAATGTCATTGCAATAACTTTCAACTAATTTTCAAATGTATAATTAACAACACATTAAAAATAAAAGTATTATAACCACATGACCAAAAAAAAGCAAATTAAGATGTCCTTGTGAATTTATCGAAGCTTTCATTTTATTAAAATATTGTGGACAGTCATGTTTATAATTATGGCAGTTTATCCAAAATATTTGTCAATATTTTGGTCAATCGCCATAACAACAGGCAATCCTTTGAAAATATAATCAATTTTGTCCAAATTGATTAAAATTAGCATAATGTCATAATGTTATTATACCTTTATCATTTGTAGAAGCAGAAAAATGCATAATTTGTATATGTAGAACAACGTTTTTAAATTCGATGAAAGATTCAAAATTATTTACAGTTACTGTTCTATTATAAAACCTTTAAAAGACTAAAATCATGACTCGAATTTAAATACAGAATATAGAAGTTAAAACAAACAGTGTAAATAGAAAATGTTAAAATGTAATAAAAAGATCATCTACAAGTTGTTTACAAAGTCATCACCTATCTTAATTACGATTTTTCTTCGGGCGAATAAAATGGTAATAAGTATTACAATCAAAACAAAGCTCCACCTGAGTATCGAGCCTTGAACTGCTTGCACACAAGGAGAGTATAGGTATTTGTAAACTACTAGCCCACCTGAATTAAACATTGCAAATTATTCGTAAATAAAAGGAAAGTTTTTCCGAAAATAAGAGATTAAAAGTTCTTCCTCTTCCATTACAAATAGCTATTGACTGTAAAACATTGTTTAAGATTCAAACTGTAATGAGCCTGTTTCTTCACGCAGGTAAAGTCTGCAAAATAGTTTCATCTAAAAACGCTTTCTTTTCCTCTTTTTTTTTTTTTTTGTTTTTTTTGCAGAGAATCGCTCAGCGTAGATAGACCTTGTTTAGGCGCCAATATTTTCCTTGTTGTTATTCATAAGAATACGTCACTATTCCGAAGTCATCCGAAGCTAACTAATATCGTATGCACGCATATTTGTCCAAACAATTGAGTATTTTACGGCCAAAAAATCTTATACCCCGTTGAATCATTGCAACAAGACAGTGTCTATCACTGAATCAATCTGCGAGTATATAAGATGCATTTATGTACTTTATGTAGAATTGTATAGCAACAGCATTATTTTATAAAAGTACTGCCGTCTTGATAAGCACTAATTGGAGATGTCATAAATGGTCATTATGCCCCAGAAGTACTGCTATATTTATTTTACTTTTTTTTTTCATTTTATTGTTGCAGGTGTTCTGTTTATTGTTTCCAAAAAAGTTACTGATTGGCAAATGATTTTTTTTATTTCTTAAAAAAATATAGCATCATTTGCGTTCCTTACTTTTTAGACAAATTAAAAAAAATACAGGCGTTTGTTCTGGTTACAAATGTTATCACAGCAAAATAAAAATAAAATTTAAAAAATAGCAATAAAAAAAATAAAAGTTAAAAAGGATTAATTTAAACGTTGTATATTTGAATCTTAGAAAATAATAACTTAGCAAGCAACATTGTAACATGACATTTGTTTCTGAATTTAGAGAGAAAGTCTTCTATTTATATGAATCCTTGCAAATTTTGTGACAGATTGAATGTTTGAATTGTTATGAAATATGGTAAACAAGATCAACAAGGAAAGTTTATGTATCGGGAATTTCAAATGATTCTAAACAAAGCCTTGATTGTTAAACAAATGTGAAATAATTATAATGATACATTTGCATAACTCATGAAATGCCTATTATTGTACAATTATCTGTATTTTATTTTATCTGTTTTGAATATTTGTACATTTCCTTTAACTTTCAGTACTTGAAAATACATGCACTGTCTTTATAGAAGAACTATATGACAATAAAATGAAGCAGTCGTGTATATTTTATAATTTAATTATTTCCTCTTCAAGCGCGATATTATGTCCATCAAAGGGTAAATAGCTAATGTCAAATAAAAATAATTAATATTTTAGGACTGTACAAATATTAAACAAATTTAACAAATTACTTCTATTCTATGTGCTAATAATTTCACAAAATACAACGTGACAAGGACATCTCCACAAACGACTTTTATGAGAAACAACAAAAGTTGTTTTCTTAGAAAAGTTCAGGTTGAAAATCATTTGATTTATAAAACACGTACTATCAAATTTGAATATTTACAGTACATCAATTATAAAAGTAAACGAAAGCTGTTAGATAATTCTATGATAGATATTAAACAATTCTGGAATATATTTAAAAAAAATTGATTTTTTTAAAGAAAATGTACATTCTTTAATAATCTATAATGAAGGTTTGATTATTTATGGTGATTCTATTAATGCACTGTTCTTGGTCCATGTAAAGTATAATAGCTTCAATTAACGTCCCTTTATCTTTCTTAAAAATCAAACAAAGTATAGACCATTTACGTGCAACTAGATCTGGGTTTGATTGTGTTTACTTTCAATGTGCAGACGTGCAATTTGTATGATTTACCGTTTTAAGGCTTTTTTTGTAGTGAAGGGTTTGTAATTGGTATTTTTCAAAGATTAAAATAAAAAAAAATTATTTTTTAATACTCTATTTTATTTGATTTACAAGTGCTTATCAAAGAAACAGGGTATTTTCTATTATTTCGATGTGTATCTTTTCAGTAATTTCTTGCTCTTAAATAGGGTCTTTCAAATAGAATGGTCTGGAGTCGTACCAAATTTACGAAAAAAGTTGTCTCCGCTGAGTCAAGTGTTTATCAACCGACCGTGATCTGGCACTATACATCACAGTTGAAAATCAAATTATAAACTAACTTTTTGTTACGTCAATCAAAATATTACTGAAAACTAATCCTGGGTGCATTATACTAACAGTTTTTACTTTTAAAAGTATTTTTTTTTTATGGATTTGCAAAGAAATAAGAAATTTATCGTTCCTGGTGTCAAAGTAAAAATCTACTGCTATTATTTGAAAATAGGTCCAAGTTTCATAGGCTTTTTTTTTATTCTATGCAATGTTCAATGACACAATAGAAATTGATTTTACAGACCATTCTATTTGAAAGACCCTGTCTAAAACAATTTATTATCTGCTATATTTAGATACGTAATACCGTATCATATGTCTAACACACAATGTATACTTCTTTCTGGGTATTTTGTCTTGTATAATGTTAAAGCTATCAGCGAAGGTATAAATGGTATAACAGACATTCCATTGTGGTCAAACTCACTTTAACGCAAATGTTATTGTTATTGAGGACGAGTATCATTTATCTTGATTATATAATTTTAATTTCTCGTGTTATCAACAATAACAGAAAAATAGAAGTATAAATTGACGTTTTGTCTGTTGTAAATAGAAAATACAGACTTTAGTAATTGTGTAATATATTTTAAGAAATTAACGATGGTTGTTTTGGTAATTAGAGATATTTTAACAATTTCTTTTTATCTTTTAACTTAGATTGTACGATATAAAGATTTACGGTATAAGGAAAAAATTCAGTTCCAAAAATGACATTGATTATAAGATTTTTTTTATCATTACTGAAATCAAATGTAATCAACATAAACAACAAACTTGGGTATACAGTTTCCATATTAAATCGGATATTTTAACTTGCTTATTACGTCAAAAATATTATTAAGTAGAGACGCCTATAATAGGCGTGGATTTGCATGAACACAGCCTTCAAAGTGTCATCAAAATGACATTTCTGATGAAACATTGTTTCTTTATTTTAACATTATCTCCATTTTGTTCTGTTGAAGAAAACCAGACAAAATTTACAACTAAAAACGTTTAACCTATTTTATCGCCGTTCCTGTACGGCGATATATACAATTGACAGGATTTGAACAGTTCTACCTGTACACCGCCCGCCTTTAGCCAATCAAAGCGAATAATGCAGTATCACATAATTACAAAATGGGCGTTATAAACTTCAATGAGGGACGCTTAAATGGACTCGCCCAACCATGTTGGCGTGTTGGATTTTTTGAAAATGGCAGTTTCCATGGTAACCGTATATCTCAAAATTTTCAAAATAGCCAAACTGTGTTATAATAATGTATAAAATAGCTTATTACACTCACAATAAACATAAGTTTATACAAAGCTTGCTTTGTCTTAGGGTTCAGTATAAAACAAACGATAATTGGAACATATATTTCTTTAAAAAATAAGTTTTCATGCTTTTTACTTAACAAAAAAATGAGAAAAATAAACATGAATTCTGTAAAAAATTAAAGCTATCAAGAAATTTCTTTCATAGAATTTTCTACATTATTGATATATCAAGTAACATTTGATGGTGGATTCAAGAATAGAAATAAAATATATATGTTGAAGTGTTAGTTTTTTGTAAACGGGCAGTTTTCCATGGTTACTGCATATGCCAACTGACAAAATTACCACGCTTTCTTAAGAAATATCAGTGTTATACTAAATGTATTGTCAAATATACAACAAAAACATGTTGTAATAAAAATTTCTTTTTATTTTGATGTTATTGTAAGTAAATGATACTAAATATCTTTTAAAACATATCTAGGGCCATATTATTTTTTTCACTCGAAAACATACCCGAACAGTAAGCAAGTATTCAGAAATTTACAAAGAAAATAATGAAATTCGGAACATTTCTTAGATATTAATTTTTTTTTATTCAACACTTTTAATAAATCATTTAAAACTTCTTTAACCAGTTGCCTGCCAGAAATCAAGTCGTGACGCATTTTCGTGACTATACGATAAGTGGGTGGGGTAACGTGCGCAGAATTATCATCAATGCTGTCGTACTAATGCTTGGAGAATCCTTTATCTGATGTTGTCTAAACGACCTCTTATTCTTTTAACCGATCTCCTTTTGAATTTAGAAATATCTATTCTGTATTATTTACTCATTATTTACTTATAGCCGAAATTTAAACACATATCCGAATACTATTCAACTTGACATTCATTTGAAGAGTAATTATCCGTGATTATCTTTCATGGAAGCGCAAAACGATGCGCACAGAAAACTACCGAAAACGTCTTTAATCTGTTGTCTAACCAGTCCTACAAGTTTCAATAATGTATTATATTAAGGAGGAGTTAGAGGTGTGGTTTGCACTCTGAATTTTAAAATATCTAGGTTAGTGAAACAATGCCAACGTATAAAAAATGGCGAGGTCAGGGGTTTCTAAATGTGAGGATACAATCAAGTAATTTATTACATAGATAAAACATGTGGGACACGCAAAGACAAATGATTACATAGTAACTTTTTTATATCCTTTCAATTCTTAAAAATGTCTGTTATAAATTGCTGACTCTTTTAAACTTTATATTTTCTAGAAAAAGTAACCAAAACATTATTTTCTTTCACTTGATAGGAATTGCATTAACAATCCTTGATATTAAGATACAATAATTACATTTTTGGCGAAAACTCATTGAAAATAGACCCCTCCACCTGTTAACCTAAATTTTTGACACAAAGAAAAATAAAAAAATGAACTGTTTTTCAATTGACCAAATCAATAAGGATTTTAAATGTTAGTGAATAACTTGAAGCTAATAACGAGTTTGTATCAATTAATAATCTCTTATTTATTGTTCTCACATTTTCAATTTATTTTAAAAGGATTTACACATTTCATTAACTCCAATATTTTTACCTAATTGCATCGTTTCCTCGCGTTTTTCAAGTCATTTTATAGAAACATGATAGTCTTACTGTAGATAAAGGTATAAATTCTGTGACATTTCAGTAAAAATGTGCCTGATTATATGTTGAAAGGGCCATTTATTTAGCTTAGTTAGAAACTTGACAAGGTGTAGACATCTTGTAGAGCGAAAGGGTGGAGCTATCGCGTGATTTAGATAAATGCCTTGTTTATGGTTGAAAAAAATAATGTTGATCATTAAATAGGTTAATGTTTAATAATACGCATTAACAAAAATAATTGGTCGCCTCCCATCTATTTTTTGAATGTCCATTGTGTAACAATATAAGGTCATTTATGTTAAATATGTCATGATAAAGAACAGATTCTCTTAAAATTTTATTTTTTCATGTTATCAATAAAAACAGACAAAAGAAATATAAATTGTGCAACATTTATACTGTGTAATATATAAGATTAAAAGAGCTTTTTGTAGTTAAATTATTGAATTATTTAATCCTTTAAATTTATTGTTGCAGTTCGTCACCCTTGTTTAATTGTATTGCTGTTTTGTGTTTATTCGACCAGTGGCCTATATTTCTTGAAACAAAAGAACTTATTCGATGTTAACCGAAGTATTGTGCTTTTGCTTCCTCGGTAGGCTCCCAGCAGGATGCGTTGGAAACTTTGCCGGTGAAGCCTTGCAAAAGAACATCCGCTTGACATCGTTTCTGTAATTAATTTAAACAAACTGTGTTTATTTCTCCATCATGTGTTGTTTGTTTAAGAAGACATATTACGTATTCCATTATGTGGTAACTATATTGTACTTACTCGTATAACTAACCAAGAAACAAAAATTAGCTCAAACAAAGAAACGAAATATACTGCATCAGAACAAAAATGTTTTAATGTTAACAATGACACCTAAATTTAACTTATTAATGTGTGTCGAAAGCTAACAGAAGCATAACTTATGAATGAACAATTGTATATTGAGTACTTGTTACAAAGATACTTCAGACGACAAAGTGATAATAGATCAAACAGTTCTCAGGCTTTATATCATACAAAGAATTCATACATGATATTAAGTAATTAAATGATTTTTGATATACATTAAGAGAAAGTGTTATGTGCCATAAATAGTTCAAAGGTCTTTTACTACACGGTCTACATGAAAAAGTTGCATGACGTATTTCTAGTAAGAAATGATAAAATGGTGCAGAAGATAGCGTTTCTTTGTAAGAGGCAGATCACATACAGAATCATACTTTGATTGGTTCATTATATGATCCTAAAGTCCATCAAATAAACCAACAAACTTTCACTACATATGAAATATAATACAATTAACAATACTAAAGAGGTAACTTTTAACATACCAATATTCCATACTGACATCTAGCTTTGAATATGACCCGGTATTCGTCGTTTGGATGTTGAACCTGTAAAAGGTTTAATGAATTAAATTCCAAATATTTTAATATTTGGTTTTTCATTTTTAGTACAAATTTTAACATGAGTATTAAACTGAAAGATAAGTTTCTATGCTAATGAGTTTGGGCTTTCGGGAAGAAATATCTCTGTGAACACAAAGCGTTAGAACACTTGACCTGTTAAGAAAGAAACTATTGTTGCCAATACAAATCCATCACCATCTATTCTAACTTTTGTCACGCTAAATATGTAAAACTTGACTACCTGGACAAACACATTCATTGTTTTTAAGAAATTCATAAACAGCATGAACTGAATGAGCAATTTACAGCGCAGACTATGGTAAGATGTTGTGGTAAGCAGCTTCACAGATTGAAGTTCTAACAAATCAGTTAACAAGGTTAAAATATATGTTAACTATGTACTAATATTTATAAACATATCAACATGCTCCGTGACAGGTATTTAATATGGTAACAATATTCGTCATATTATTTCAAACGTCTTTTCATTACCTTGTTATGTTTTTGAAACGTCTTTCATTACAAAAAAATCTTTAAACAATTTAGCAATATTATTAATGTACTTATCTAGACGATATAAAAGTTAAGAAATGAGACTTTAAAATGCTTGACTTTTATCATAAGAGAAATGTACGTTACAAACCAAAAGTGGTTCCTATTCTGGTGAAGACATATGAGCCGCACCATGAAAACAACATAGTGCGTTTGCGACTAGCATGGATCCAGACCAGTCTGATCAAGATACATGCCGTCTGCTTACAAACTCTATTACAAGAGGAGATACTGATAGCGAACATTTATTCACCACGCGGCTCATATATGTTTGCCATACACAAAAGTTATTGCTACTAAGTGAAAATTATACACTCTTTCTATAACATATGCATATTTCTAAATTGCTTCAATGTCAAAGTATGCAATTTCATCTAAATTGTATTTGTCATTGTTTTATGATTAAAAGAAAATAACTTACCTCCACATTTACCCATGCTTTTAACAGGCTGATATAATCAACTTCCAGAAATTCAGCAGCCGTACTTGCAGCTAAGATTGCTCTCTTTGCCAAAACAGAAATTGGTTGCCATTTTGTCGTCTGAGGTGAAGATTCAACACCAACACTCAACAAATAGAGGACGCTTACGAAAAGTGCCAATTTCATTTTCAAATTAAAACTGTTCAACAGGGAAAGCTGAATTGCAATGAATCTTGAAGGACTTCTGTTTATATGCAGTTCAGCGAATTCTCTGACAACTTAAATGCATTAAAATAATGATGTTTATGTCATTTCTAAGGTGTAACCAGAACTGTCATAATAGCAATTTCAAATGATTTTAAACAAAGTTTTAATTGTAGACCCAAAATGAAATTAAGAAATTGTTATAATTATCTCAAACGTAAAGTATGTGCCAAAGACCTTGAAGAATATAATAATTATTCATTTGCATAACTTGCACATCATTCCTTTGAGAATAAGAGCCTCTTGTTTTATTTTATATATTCGCACCTTTCTTTCAATTCTAAAGTTCTTCATAAGAATACGTCACTATTCCGACGTCATCTGAAGCTAACTAGTATCGTATGCACGCATATTTTTCCAAACAATTGAGTATTATACGGCCACAAAAACCTTTATATACTCCGTTGAATCATTGCAACAAGACAATGTCAATCACTGAATTAATCTGCGAGTATATTAGATGCATTTATGTATGGTGGCTGATTTGTGCCTTTTGTGTTTTCGCTCCGTGACCCCGTAAGCGAAAAAGTCAAGAATAGACAAGTTAAAATGGCGGGCGCGCAGAGCGAAAAGTCGCTAATGAGCGGGGGCGCGGGGCGAAGTTTAAGAAATAAAACTTCGCCCTGCGGGGCCGCGGAGTGACAGTTTTCGCCCCGCGACCCTGCCAAGCGAAAAGTCGAGAAATAAAAAGTTAAAATCGCGGGGGCGCGGAGCAAAAACACGCTTATTAGTAAGGGCGCAGGGCGAAGTTTAAGAAAAAAACGGCGGGTGCGCGGAGCTAAAACACGCTAATTAGCGCGGGGGCGGGGTCTTGATAAGCACTTATTGGAGATGTAATAAATGGTCACTATGCCCTAGAAGTACTGTTATACTTATTTTACAAAACTTTTATTTTTTTTATTTCAGGTGTTCTGTTTATTTTTTAGTTCATAGATTCGTTGTCCTTTCTTTAAATCTTTAAGTGCTGCAAAACTATATGCACTGCCTTTGTAAGGGGAACTTTTCATATAAACAATTCATTGCCGTTAATATTTTATGACCCTTGTGTGTTGAAATGGTTGAGCCTTCGCGAAATGTATATATTTTTACCGTCAATGTTTGATACTTACAAAATCACATTGTGCTTTAAAAGCAACACTGAAAGACATTTTGTTTAATGTAATGTGTCTCTGTAAAGTTAAACCGTTTGGTGGCTTCGTACTTAATGGACAAAATAAGATCAAGATTAATACAACGAACAAATACGGATACTATATATTCATATTATATAGTATAAAATTGTATTATATAATATATGATCTTGGTCTGTACTGGTCGGTCGTATGGGGTTGTATTAGTTGCGCCAAGCAGACTGTAAGAAATTAAAACAAATATATCACAAGGAGAAAATTCTTCACATATCATAAGAAAACTGCACGAAATTATTACATTCTTAATATTGCCAAATTTTTAATTTTAGAAACATACGTTTTGCAATACTATAAAAATATACATCAAGTAAATAAATGATATAAGTTGTTTATAAATAAGTTTCGATTTAAATGTAATCTAAATAAATAAATAAATAAATCGTGTTTTGAAACAGAATAGATTTACTCTACACAGTTCCATGCTTTTAATAGGCTTAAATATATTAAACTTCAAATATTAAGAGGCCGTACTTGCAGCTAAAATTTCCCTCTTTGACAAAGTAGAAACTGGGTGCCATTGTAGGCATGGAATCTATAGCAGCGCTCAATATACAGACAAAGATTATAAAAAAAGTCCTAGTTTGATTTTCCAAATACATTTTTTACAACAAAAAAGCCAAATCAAGGTGATTCTAAAAGCACTTCTAGGATTATATATATGTATCCTAGCAAGTTCGCTGACAGATTGAATGTCGTTTATGTCCTTAGAATTACAAATCATTTTAAACAAAGCCTTCATTGTCAACCTTACGTGAAATAAAGTATGTTGTTGATATTTGAAACCGGTTTGATTGATATGAAGACTCTTATCTTGTCAGGTTTAAATATTTGTACTTTTGTTACATTTCAAATGCTTTAAACATCTGTACTGTCTTTATTGGAGTAAATTTTACTATTACATGCTTTTTAGATTTTGGTAACTTCACAGTGAAATAATTGAACATAATTTTTACAGAAGCCGGATTATATTTGAATGCAGTTGAAAATAACGTTAGTGGAAATATCGTCAGACATAAACTCTGTCCTCCGAAACTGTGCATATAATGACAAAGAGCATTTGAAAATTTGCACATTTGATGTTAAAACATTTAACAAAAAATTTGACATTTTACATACAAGTAATTTATTTTCAGCAAGTATATTATGTCATAAATGATTTGGTGACACAATGAACCAATCGCAACTACTGGGCCCTTTCCGTCAGTCTTCGGATAAGGACCTCGAACACAATAGTATGAATACACAGAACGGATACGGTATTTCGGTCTAACCTACGCTAAGAAACTAGACATGTAAACAAATGGTAATTTAATGCTGGGAGTTGTTGACAAGTTTATTTCCAATATATCAAGTAAATGCCCACCTAAAATAAGTGAATTCATAGATACAAAAGCAAACAATACATTATTTGTATATTTATTATTAGGGTTGTAGAAACCGAAAGTACAAAATGCCAACCTGTTAACATTCAGTCGCATTTGTTTATAATTGTATACAGCAGTGGGTATATTCAAATTAAAAATGGTTGTCAGATATATTTTCAATCATAATTGTACCGAAACAGACTTAATTTTCTTTTTGATGTCAATCATATAAACATTCGTTTTATATCTCTCTCTTTATGTTTACATCTGAAACCACATGGTAGAACTACTTTCACGTGCACTCCGTATTGTTTCGGAGGTTATTATAGATAATAGCCGAGGTAGTTCCGAATGACCATGAACGAGAATACATGCCATTATGTAGCAATAATTTTTAAAAAGAATGAAATAGATAGAAAATATCGGACATTATATATAATGTAAATTATATAAATGCACTATAGTCTCATTCTGTGGGAAGTGTATTTTTAGGGCGTTCTTTAAAGTTTCATTTATACTTGACTTACCCTCTAACTACCCCCTTATTTATGCCGCCTAAATGTTCGATCCAATCATTTGTTTCGTGTTCGGTGACCATATTAGTTGACTTAATGTTGTTCCGGGTCACGTGCAAGAGAAACAGACGACATTTTGAACACGATTTAACAAAAACTAAAAAACCTTCTTCAACACATATATTTACTTACCGCAACGATGTTATTCCAGAAAAAACCCGTCGTTAGTCTAGTAAAAAATTGACGGAATTATCCGTTCTGATAGCCAAACATAAATCAGATAGGAATACATTATTTTCACCAGATACCGTCTCTTAACGCCAAATTCGGTCTACTATATCATTTCCATCTTGGGACCAATTTAATTATGTATAACACGTACTAATAAATTTTAATCAGCTTAGTGTTTTAAGAGAATAAAGCATTTTTAAAGTTTTTTTCTTTAAGTGCAAGTTTTTGAAAGAAAACAAAATATATCCTTTTTTTAGACTACATTCTCTAATCAGACATGACATGTAGCAAAAATTATTGCTATTTGCTGTGTTTATCCTGCAAGGGACTAAAGGCTGGTACTGAGTCCGTACATTGATAATGATATTTTTCCCGTCAAAACATGGCGGTTGGGCGAGTTCATTTAAGCATTCCTTATTGAAGTTTTTGACGTTTATTTTGTTATCATGTGGTACTGAATTATTCGCTTTGATTGGCTAAAGGCGGGCGGTGTACATGTAAAACTGTTAAAATCTTGTTAATTGTATATTTTGATTCTGAACAAAATGAACGTCAAAAACTTCAATAAGGGATGCTTAAATGGACTCGTCCAACCGCCATGTTTTGAGGGGGAAAAAACATTATCAATGTACGAACTCAGTACCAGTCTTTAGTCTCTTGCAGGATAAACATAGCAAATTGCATTATCTTTTGCTAAATGTTATTTCTGATCTAAAAAGGAGTATACGGTATTTTGTTTTCTTTCAAAAACTTGCACTTAAAGAAAAAACTTTAAGGATACTTTCTTCCGGGCGAGTTTAATACTATGAGTGTTGTTTTTGCAAATTATTAGGTATTATATGTATTATCATTATCACATAAAGTAGGTCAGTTATAAAAATAAAATATTATAAAAACATTGATTTTCAATTGTATTGTTTATGCTGTACATGAATACTTTGATTTATGTGACTCATAAGTAAATTGTTTTGAAACTTCGGTAAACCAGGGTATACAAATCTTTCATGTGGTAAAACAAAAAAGAACACAGATGTAGCTGTGATTCTGAAAGTATAACAGTTTTTATTTGTTTTGGTCGTCAAGAGTTCAAATCCAAGTTAAGGCAATTCTTGTTGTTGTTTTTTTAATTGTTTAAGCCAAATAAACATTGAATTGAATATCAGTGTTGTAATTAGTCTTATAACCAATTTGCTACAGTTATAACACTGGAAACAGCATTGGTGGCACTATACAATCAAAGCACAGAAGGCGCTGAATTTGTTTGGGTCTCAGAATGTCAGAAAGGTGAAGGTTGTGAGATTATAAAACAATTTGTTTTTGTAAAGTGCCACCAATGCATTCCAGCGTTTCAATTGTAGTAAATTGGCTATAAGAGTAATTTAAAATCTGATATTCAATCCAATGTTTATTTGACTTAAACAATTTGAAAAAAAAATGAGTTGCCTTAACTGGGATTTGAACTCCAGACCTCTCGCTTCCTAAGCGAGCGCGCAAACCCCTCGGCCACGGTGAATTTATTTGTTAACAGCCTGAAGAAAACTATATTATTCTATATTAGGGTTTGTAACGACGCTAACTGTTGTTTAACACAGATGTAAATAATCATGGAGCTTACTATAAGCATGTATATCTATAAAGAATAAAACAATATTAGAAATCTTCGACCATTCGGGAATTATTTTGCTTGAAAATTAATGCGCCTGTCATTTGACCATCTTTACGCAGTGATCTCCCCTGAATTTTTCGGCGTTAGTTTACATATAAAGGGAAGTAACCGCTTCAAAAAAGCGGACTACTTTCGGCACTTGCAATTAACAGCATTAGAGTCTGAAATTTCGCTACCATTATTTGTTTGGGCTGACGACCCAAACAAATAAAAACAAATTGGTTTATAACCTCACAACCTTCACCTTTCTGACATTCTGAGACCCAAACAAATTCAGCGCCTTCTGTGCTTTGATTGTTGAAATACTCGCTAATCAAACTTGTGTTGATCAAATCACTTGAATTTTATTGCGTGATTGAAAGTTTCAAATTTTTGATAAGTGCAGATTCTATAATTTATGTAAATGATATTCTTTTTGTTGCATATGATCACTTGAATATTCATCTATTTATTCAAGTGAAGATAATAGTGATATCCATATTTTGAAAAAAAAATTAGATTTAACATAAATTTTCCTTATACAAAATTATTTTCTGTGGAAAATTCTACAAATATGAACAATTATTTATTTATCATCTAGAACGCATTGATAAGGTTTATAATCTGCTATTTAAAGATATGTGGTATCGTTACTTACGAACAATAATCATATGTACATCTTTCGTGTTCTGTTGTCGTGTATGATGTTACATGCTATCAACGTACTAAGTATAAATGGTATAACATACCTTCCATTATAGTCAACATCACTTTAAAGACAAAATTTAATATTGTAATTGAGGACGAGTATAATTTATCTTTGAATGTTCATTGTGTAACAATATAAGATATATTTATGTCAAATATATCATGATTAAGAACCGATTCTCTCATAGTTTTATTTTCTCATGTTATCAACAATAATAGGGAAAAAAATTTAAATTCTTTAAAATTTATTTTACTGTGCAAAGATATAAGAGAAAAAGAACTGTATATAGTTTAAATTTTGAATTATTTAATCCTTTAAATTATTTTTGCAGTTCGTTACTACTGTTTAATTGTATTGCTTTTTTGTGTTTGTCCGACCAGTGGCCTATATTTCTTGAAACAAAAGCACTAATTCAATATGCGTTGTTTTGTGCTTTTGCTTCCTCGATAGCCTGCCAGCAGGATGCGTTGTAAACCTTGCTGGTGGGGCCGTGAAAATACACATCCGCTTGACATTGTTTCTGAAATTAATGTTAAAGCTATATATATCTTGCCATGTTGTAAAAGTTGTTTAAGAAGACACATGTTCATTATTGTCGTTACTATGGGCTCTTGTATTAATAATTAACCGAGAAACAAAATTAGCTCAAACAATCCAAGAAACGAAATATACTGTATCAGAACCAAAGTGTCTTACTTTGTAAAGAAAGACACCTGAAATAATTTATTAATGTTGATCGACAGATGACAAAAACATAACTTATCAATGAATAATTGTATATTGTGTACTCACTTGTTACGCGAAAAAAAGTGATAATAGGTCAAACAGTATTACGCTTTATATCACACAAAGAATTCATACATGATATTACAAATATGCATATCCATAAAGAGAAATAATAAGTAATTTGTATAGTTAATATTCCATAAAATAGTTCAATGACGATTTGTAAAATAGAAATAATAACATAGTGCGGGATATGATGGTTCTTTGTTTTTAAGCAGAACTCATAGATAATCATTCTATGCTAGATTGATTGATAGCATGTCATTATATAACCCTAAATCAAACAAATTAACCAACAAACTTCTACTACATATGAAATATAATACAATTAACAATACTAAAGAGGTAACTTTTAACATACCAATATGCCATACTGACATCTTGCTTGAAATATGACCCGGTATTCCTCTAGTGGATATTGAACCTGTAGAAGAAAAAATGATTTAAGTTTAAAATACAATACTATTTCGTTCTTGAGTAAAAACTTTAACATGATGGGTATGGAACTTGAAGAAAAGCTTCGATGCTGAAGAGGTTGATCTTTTGGGTGGAAAATATTCGCTCAACGTAAAAGTTTCACAATTCGACTTGTACCTCTGTAAGCGCAATGCGTTTGCACACTTGGTATGATATTCACGTGCTCAAAATCTAAAATCTACTGGACAAACCTATTCATTGCTGTTTAAGATATTCACAAACGGGTTGTACTGACTGAGTAGTTAACATTGCAGACTCGGATCAGACGGAGCAAACAATTGTATCAGTTACCATGGTTACGGTCAGCAGCTTAACAGAGAAACGTTTTAACAAAACAAATACGAAGAGAAAATATATGTTAACTATGTACTTATGGATATAATTAGTACCAACATGCTTCATGACAGATATTTAATATAGTAGACAATAACCGTTATATTTTTCAAACGTCTTTTCATTACCTTATTATATTTTTCAAACGTCTTTTCATTACCAAAAATAATCTTGAAAACGATTGTAGCAATATTTTAATGTACTAAACGATATAAAAGTTAAGAAATGAGAATTTTAAAGTCTTGACTTTCATCATAAGAGAACTGTACGATACAAACCGAAAATGGTTAATATTTTGGTGTTATGATTTTTTAAAAGACTTATGAGCTGCGCCATGGCAAAAACCAACATAGTTCGTTTGCGACCAGCATGGATCCAGAAAAATCTGCGCATCCAGAAAGTCTGACCAGGATCATTGCTGTTTGCTTACAAACTCTATTACGAGAAGAGAAACTAATAGCGAAAATCATGGAACTTGATCCATGCTGGTCGCAAACGTACTATGCTGGCTTTTGTCAAGACGCGGCTCGTATATGTTTGCCATACATAAAAGTTATTGTTACTAAGTGAAAATTATTACACTCCTTCTATAACATATGCATATTTCTATATTGCAAACATGTCAGTTTGTAAACACGTATGCAATTTCATCTAATTTATATGTGTCAGTGTTTTATGATCAAAAGGACTTACCAGCACATTTTCCCAAGCTTGTAACAGGCGAATGTAGTCAACTTCTAGATGTTTAGCAGCCGTACTTGCAGCTAAAATTGCCCTTTTTAGCGTAACAGAAACTGGTTGCCATTTTGTCGGAGGAGGAGGTACCAGTGAAGATTCAACACCAACACTCAATATACAGAGGACACTTACGAAAAGTGCTAGTTTCATTTTCAAATTAAAACTGTTCAACAGGAAAATCTGAATTGCAATGATTCGTGAAGAACTTCTGTTTATATGCAGCTCAGCGAATTCTCTGACAACTTGAATGCATTAAATAATGATGTTTATTTCTTTCTAAGGTGTAACCAGAACTGCCAAAATATCAATTTCAAACGATTTTAAACACAACCTTAATTGTTAACCAAATATGAAATTAAAATTTTGTTGTCATTATCTGAAACTTTAAGTATTTGCCAAAGTCTGCGAAGAACATAATAATGATAAATTTGCATAACTTATTAAATGTTGAACATATCATTCTTTGAGAATAAGCAACTCTTGTTTTGTTTTATATATTCACACATTTCTTTCAATGCTAATGTTTTAAAAAATATATCTGCACTGTCTTTGTATGAAATTCTCTTAACAATAACAATTCTTTTCTTCGAATATTTTACACGTTTTCTATCTCTTTCAGTGACATTATGTCCATATAAGTAACAATGGTAAATGTCATTGCAATAACTAAACAATTCAACTGTATAATTTACTTCACCTGAAAAATGAAAAAAATTACAACCACATGATTTGGATGTCCTTGAGAATTTATCGGTAGGATTCATTTTATAAAAATATTGCGGACAGTCATGTTTATAATTAATGCAGTTTTATAACTTATCCAAACTATTTGTCAATATTTTGGTCAATCGCCATTTTAACAGACAATCTTTTGAAATATATAACCAGTTTGGCCCAAATTGATTAATATTAGCATAATGCAATAATGTTATTATACCTATATCATTTGTAGAAGAAGAATGCAATACATAACAACGATTTGTATATGTAAAATCGATGAAAAATTCATAATTATTTACAGTGACTGTTATATTATAGAACATTTAAAAGACTAAAATCGTGCCTCAAATTTAAATACAGTATATAGAAGTTAAAACAAACAGTGTAAATAGAAAATGTTAAAACATAAAACAAATATCGTTTTTCACAAAGTCATCACCGATCTTAATTACGATTTTTCTTCGGGCGTATAAAATGGTAATAGGTACTACAATCAAAACAAAGCTCCACTTGAGTATCGAGCCTTGAACTGCTTGCACACAAGGAGAGTATAGGTATTTGTAAACTACTATTCCACCTGAATTAAACGTTACAAATTATTCGTTACTAATAGGAAAGTTTTTCCGAAAAATAAGAGATTAAAAGTTCTTCCTCTTCCATTACAAATAGCTATTGACTGTAAAACATTGTTTTAGATTCAAACTGTTATAAACCTGTTTCTTCACGCAGGTAAAGTCTGCAAAATAGTTTCATCTAAAAACGCTTTCTTTTCTTCTTTTTCTTTATTTTTTGCAGAGAATCGCTCAGCGTAGATAGACCTTGTCTTAGGCTCCAATATTGTCCTTGTTGTAAGTTCATATGCTACTATAAGAAACAAGTGCGTAATGAAAATACCAGGTTTTGTAATTTCTGTTCTGAAAATAATTGGTATGTAATATGCAAGAAAAAGAATCAAACAACGGCTGTCGGTACAGACGGGAATATCTAGCTCTCGGGTAACTGTTTAAGCGGAAACTCGGCAGAGCCTCGTTACCGCCGTAAACAGTTACCCTCGAGCTAGATATTTCGGTCTGTATCGGCAGCCAGTGTAAGATTCTTATAGTCTATCACCGAATCAATCTGCCAGTATATTAGATGCATTTATGTACTTTACGTAGAATTATATTGCAATAAAATTATTTTATAAAAGTACTGCCGTCTTGATAAGCACTAATTGGAGATGTCATAAGTGGTCATTATTCCCCGGAAGTACTGTTATATTTATTTTACAACATTTTTATTTATTGTTTAATGTGTTCTGTTTATTGTTTCCAAAAAAAGTTACTGATTTGCCAATTATGTTTTTATTTTAAAAAATATAGCTACATTTGCGTTTCTTACCTTTCAGACAAAATATAAATTACAGGCGGTTGTTCTGGTTACAAATGTACATACAGCAAAATAAAAATAAAATTTAAAAAATGCAATTAAAAAATAAAAGTAAAAAGGATTAATTTAAACTTTGCATATTTAAATTAAAAAAAAATAATTTAGCCAGCAGCATTGTAACATGACATTTGTTTCTGATTAAGAGAGATGGATATTGGTGGATGATAGTATGGACGTGACCTGCATATGAATGATGCTGGATAATAACTTTTGGTGGAACAAATGAGATGAATTATTATATCATGATGAGACTAATTATTATATTATGTTAGGAATTATCTTTTTGACAACATTTCTTGGTTGTAAATTTTTATAGTTGCAGAATTGAAGATAATCAATTGGAAGAAAGAAAAAAGTTAAGGATCCCGAGCTCGTTTTTAATTTTTCTGCCGTTGAAATTTTTTTATATTTTTTGTTATTGCAAGAATTTACAATGGACAACTAACTTATACATAAGTCTATCAAACCTAATTTGAACTACGTGTAAATGTTTCCATTTTATTCTTTGGCTACAATACAAAAAAAAATCTTTTAAGTAAAAGTATAAAGACTAAAACTTTGTTAAAAATATGAAAATGTTTAGAAATAAATAAGAAAAAATAAACAAACTACTTATTTCTATTTCTTAAAATTTGGTTTAATACTGAAAAGAATGTCAGCTACGGGCAAAAATAAAAATTGTAAGAAAATGAGCATAATTCTGTGGCATTCCGCATACTTTTAAAATTCAAAGGCTGATAACTCAAAAATGATGTTACTTTTAATGTTTAATGAAAATCTGGAATCAAAGTGTGATCCCTCGTAAGCATTAACCACAATAAAATTACGAGAGAATTGCAGACTCGGTTTGATTGAGTCTGTACATGAGGGATACTGAATAAGTGCAACATCCCTCACGCCCCCTAGCATCGGCTTGAGCGGTACTTAATACTCAACACTTAATAGTGCTGGCATCAATGATCCCGAAGGACCAGAAAAATACAACAACACTGAAGTGAAGTACGGTGCAACTTTTTACAGCTGCCACACAGCACTTGACACCTGCAGTTGTGAAGTATAAAAATCTGGAAACAAAATGTGATCCCTCGGAAGTCTATTATACTGTTTTTATTCCGAAATATGTCTATATGTAACCGAACTATAAAATGTTACATGTTACAATTCTTCACAGAAACTGTACAATACTGTTATCATCTTGTTTTATTACTTTTATATTATACAAAAATATAAATCATATCAAATAAATGTATAAAGGTCTGTATGCAAACAAGTATGCGATTCAATATGAATTATATTAAATATTTTTGTTTCATTGTGTGCTACAGCAGTGAATGAACAAAGGAAGATTTCATTTTCAAAATGAAAGTCTTCTATTTGTATGAATCCTTGCAAATTTGGTGACAGATTGAATGTTTGTAATGTTATGAAATATGGTAAACACGATCTACAAGGAAATGTGGCGTTCAATGAACGCAACCCCAACATGAAGTTTATGTATCCGTTTATTCTAAACAAAGCCTTAATTGTTATCCAAATATGAAATCATTATAATGATACATTTGCATAACTCATGAAATGCCTATTATTGTAAAATTATTTGTATCGAGAATAAAGACACTGTTGTTTTGTCTGTTTTGAATATTTGTACTTTTCCTTTAACTTTCAGTGCTTGAACATACAGCACTGTCTTTATAGAGGAACTTTATGACAATAAAAATGTAACAGTTGTTAATACATTGTATATTATAATTATGTTTATTTCCTCTTCAAGCGCGATATTATGTCCATCAAAGTGTAAATAGCGAATGTCAAAGTAAGAATAATTAATATTTCAGGAATGTACAAATATTATACAAATTTAACCAATTGCTTCTACTCAATTTCACAAGATACAACTTGACAAGAATATCTCCACAGACGACTATTATGGGAAACAAGAAGGCAAGTTCAGGTTTCAAATATTTTGATATATAAAACACGTACCATCAAATTTGAATATTAACAGTAAACAACGTATAGACCATTAATCTAGGTTTGATTGTGTTTACTTTCAATGTGCAAACATTCAATTCGTATAATTTACCGTTTTAAGGCTTTTGTAGTGAAGGTTTTGTAAATGGTATTTTTTCAAAGATTAAAATAAAATAATATTTTTTAACACCATATTTTATTTGATTCACAAGTGCTTATCAAAGAAACAGGGTATTTTCTATTGTTTCTATGTGTATCTTTTCAGTAATTTCTTGCTCTAAAATAGGGTCTTTCAAATAGAATGGTCTGGAGTCGTAACAAATGTCCCGACTGAATCAAGTGATTAGGTTATCTACCGACCGTGATCTGGCACAGTACATCACCGTTGAAAATATTATTAAGTAGAGACGCCAATATTGGGCGTGGATTTGCATGAGCACAGCCTTCAAAGTGTCATCAAAATGACATTTCTGATGAAACATTGTTTCCTTATTTTAACATTACCCCCATTTTGTTCTGTTGAAGAAAACCAGACAAATTATACAACTGAAAACGTTTAACTTTTTTTATCGCCGTTACTGGACGGCGATAGATTTGAACAGTCCTACCTGTACACAGCATGCCTTTAGCCAATCAAAGCGAATAATTCAGTATCTCATGATTACACAATGGACGTCAAAAACTTCATTGATGTATGCTTAAATGGACTCGCCCTACCGCCATGTTTTGTCGGGTTACTTATTCGTACAACTGAAAAATACCATCATCAATGTACGAACTCAGTACCAGTCTTTAGTCTCTTGCAGGATAAACACAGCAAATTGCAATATTCTTACTACATGTCCTTTCTGATTTAAGAATAAAGTCTTAAAAGACTATATTAGGATTTCTTTCAAAATTTGCACTTAAAGAAAAAAAAAACCTTTTATAAATGGTTTCTTCCGGGTGAGTTTAATACTATGCGTGTTGTTATTGCATCATTATCGCATATGGCAAGTAAGTTAATTTATACAACGTAGTCTGTTTCAGAAAAAAAAACTTCGCAAAGAAGTCGACGGAGTATATAACGTAAATTCCATTTATAGAATCACAGACATCAAGTTTAATGTGTAGCAAGTAACTGTTGTTAATTACGCAAGAAGCTAATTCTTTTTGTCGATTGATGCACGTAGTCTAAGCGATTGTGACATCTCCTCTTGACAGGAACGGAATGGTAGAGTAAATCAAGTTTTTTTGTTGGTTTTATGTGTTGACCACATACAATAAAGTATTAGGCAAGAAAGGAAATATTATTTCTATATTCATGGCTGAACGGCGATTCCAAGCATTTTTGGAAATGCTAATACTTGTTCATAGATTGTTAAAATATAAAGATATTAAACAAACAACATCTAAATTAGGACATTATACTTTTTAATTTTCATTTTTATATGACATAACTTTAGAATTACTGACTTAATTTGTTTCATCTAATTTGATGTTGTTTTTTTTTTTTCATTTTTAATGAATACATCTCACGTATACGTTATATCTGGTACATGTGCCACAATCAATCGGTGAGTATATTAGATGCATACGGAATTACATTGGTATTACAATGCACACAAGGTTATATGATTTTAAGTACTGTCGTCTTGATTAAACAATAGTTGGCCATGGATTAAAGGCCCATTATGCTTCAGATATGCTTTTATATTTATTATTCAAAACTTTATTTTTATTTAAGGTGTTCTGATTATAGTATCCAAAATATTACTCATTAGCAAAATTACCTTAACCACCTTTTGCCACAATTTCTCTTTGGTAAAAGTACAGATGAAGTGATTTAGTATTTTATATGTAAGTCAAAATGTTACTTTGTTTCTAATTTTACTACTTTAATGACAAATAACGACAATACCTAGCATGCCCTAAAACTACCAAACCTTGACTATTCAGACGTTATAAAACTCATATTTGCCTATTCTTATAAGACAAAATTGTTTCGGTTCTGAAACAACGTGCCTTTAAACTAATTTCAAGTATTTCACTTTTTTTATAGAATCTGACTTCATGATATTTTCACTTTTCTATTTTGTAATTAGTGTGTCAAAAGGTAACTGATTTTTAATATACAATCATTAAATATAAGATAATTTCATGAACTTTATTGTTTTATTTCAAGTCATATGCCATGTTTACATTTGTATACATGATTATTTCATGTAATTGTTATTTTTACATGGATACACTGAATAAGGTAAATGCCATATATTTATATATGGTATATTGTGACGTCACAATAGACAATTATACTTAGTGATCATAACATTTTCTTAACCTCAAGGTAAAATATGTCTTAGATTAAACAAACAACTCACAGATGTAACAAATATAGAAAAATTGAATTGAGAAAACGATTTTGAAAATAAAGTTGCAGGTGTCATGACAGATTAATTAATAAAATAGAAATGTTGTTGTCAAAAGTATTATGCCATCAACTCTGCCAATATTTGGGACACCAGCAATGTGCATTTAAAACTGTTCTAATAAGTGCAGCTTTAAAATTCCACAGCACATCCGCTTGACAGTGTTTCTGAAAATAAAAGAAAAAATGTTTAATACAACGGACATACATGCATGTAATCATTCTAATAATCAGTTTTATTTAAGATAATGCTAGTCAAGATAAACGCAAATATATAACCTATAGATTATAGCCTGTGTTATAAACATAAAATTATCGTCATTTAGAAAGAAATGTATTATTGTGGGATGTTTCAACCAATAAAGCTGACGGCCACAAAACAAAGGCCACATTATATAACAAGTATTTAAGTAGCGGAGTGATAATTTGCTATCTTTACTTTTGGTATTAAGATATCTAAAATCGAAGATTATTTAAATCGAAATTTTGTAATTTTTTTCTTTGCATTTCGTATACTGAAGTAGTATAGGGGTCGGTTTGGCCCCTATATTTCATACTTACTATAAGACCTTTACTGTCTAGAGCCTTGAACTTCACCCGGTATTCGTCAGTATTTGGCTTTGGCTGAAAGACAAAATATGTGTAAATATGGTATTCATTTTCTACAAAGAATTCGAGTAAAATAAGTAATGCCCCATTAAATAAGAAATGCGCGTAAAAATAAATAATGCTCGATTGAATTAATTTAAGTTTGCATAAAATAACTTTATAATGGTAAAGAAAAAAATGATGTTTGAGTAGAATAACGAATGCTCGAGAAAAATAAGCAATGCTCGAGTAAAACAACTCATGCGGGATTAAAATAACTACATACATAGCATAAAATGATTATGTAAATTAATGATCAAGATTTAAAATATTCTAAGTATTTATTAGTGTAAAATATTTATTTCCAGAATACTTGGGTATTATCATTTACAATGACAACACGTATAATAGAATACGTTCAAATTAAATTAAGGAGATTTTACTAAGCTATAAAAGTAAAAAATATTAAGATACGAATTTTATTTTAATTAAAACAATATGTTATTTTCAGTATGTCATTACAGACAAAACAGAAAATTCTTTTTTCGTATTTGTATAACATGTGTGTACAACAGACGGGTTACATGTTGTTGAAAGAAAATCGTTATCGTTTATTCTATAACAAATAGTATCTCTCAACAAACAGTCAAATACAAATGGTCACATGAGAAAAAAGAAACAAATAAGTCATGACAACAATGCATGTGTGTTTCTAACGAATGTCCGAGTAAAATTACCAGTGCCCGAGTAAAATTACTAATGTTCGACGAAAATTACTAATGCTCAAGTAAAATTACTTATGCCCGAGTACATTTTGATTTTCTGTCCTACACAACTACAAGAACTGCTCACAGGTTAAGCAACAACATCATAATTCTAATAAATATATGCACTTAATAAACTATTAAAAAATATGTGAAATTTATCTCAGATGTAAAATATTTTCATTTAAAATATATGCTTTAATGTGTATTTTACTTTGTGAACAAATAAAATAAGATAATTATGATAAGATGACATACATTTATCCTTTCTTGAGCTGAAATCATGGCTTTGAATGTCACGCCTAGTGCTTCCGCTGCAACAAAAGCTGATCCGAGAGCCCTTCTTGACTGCATGCTTATATCGCGCCATTTATTATACGGTGGTGGTGCAACAACAAAATGTAACATCAAAATTAAACTTAAACAAACTTTAAGCTTCATTATTTAATATAACATTAACTTGAATATCAAATGACAATTACAAATTTCCTTGTGTCTGTCGCTTTATAAACAAGTTGTCTATATTTATATGTAATTAAGCAGTGACCATGACAGGCGGTCATAAATTTATGTTCTTATTTATGTTCCCTTAAACAAACACCACATTTGTAAATGCTTTTTGCTATGTCATTATTTTAAGTGAAATGTGTCTTTTTCGAGAAAAACGACAAAAATTAAGTATATTTTACCTGCACGTATGCATGTTTTTTTTCACAATTTGTATTGCGGTTAGGAAACATGCAGGGTTTACAACAAATTATTGTTTCAATGAGGCCGCTGTTTGTTCGAATCCCGACAGGGACTTATTTGAAAGTAAGATTTTGCAAGATCTGATGCATGAAAAATTCATTCCTTTACACTACAGCAGACTTTAAACTAAATTTGCAATTCATTAAATGTCCTTAAAACATAGACTTGGAAGAGTAATTGTAAATTGTCTATCAATTTACATCGTAAGGTTTTGTCTTTATATGAATATTGGCCTACTTTCACTTTGGACATACGAAGTGAAAATCAAACATGGCTGGCAATGCGGAATCACCTTATTTTGCACTGAAAAAAAAAAACAAAAAACATTTTAAATGTTAAAAGATAATGATTTTTGAAGATGCATTACACCTAAAACAATGCTAGGGTGTATAAGAGCTGTTGCAACTTTCATTACCTCTAATAAGTATTTGCCAGACTCAATAAACCGGATCAGTAATGTTTATCTTTTTACTTTGATTTCATTACTCTTAAAAGCCCTCCTCTTTTCAAAATTGTTGAATATACAATCATATTCTAAACATTGTACTATTAAAGTTAAATCGAAATATGATCTTGAGTTTTAAATTGATTTCTTATTTGATCATACGTTTTTGGGGCTATTATTATTCCTACAAATGTGTGCGGGATCATGATTGCTTGTCATTTGTGTAAGTCTTTTAATTGAAAATAGCTCTTTGGGAACTTAGAGAGTTTCTTGTTTAAATGTGCATGTATCAATAATGTTGAAAACTACTTAAGGTTCTCGTGAATCTATGTTTTATTGTTTAGGTTTTTATAAGCAACAATGATATTTAAGAATAAATTACAGATGATATTCATCTGAATTTCTTAACTTGAATTGAATACCACTTGCAAATACCAATAACAAACCAATGTAGTGGATTTAGAATGCAATAAGGCCCTTTGTCTGCATAAAAAATCATTTATTCATTTTCCAAAACTCATAGCTTTGTCATGCAGTTTTTGAAAATGAAATTTCACTCATTTCTACATTATTATTGTTTATTGTTTTAAGTGATAAAGCACTAAATATAAGACTTAGAATAGCTTTGTTATTAAGATCATTTCGAAAAATTATTAAAACAAATCTATAAAAAAAGCGTTTCCAGAATTCTTATACTCAGAGCAACAAGTGTTCAAAGTTTCCCCATGCCATATCTTAGTATTTTTTTTTATTCTGTTAGAAACATAACGTGAAATACTCTTTGTTTTGAAGATTGAATATTGATTAAACCGGTGTGATGATGTCAAGGAAATTGTACCTTTCACTGACTCATTCAGACCGAGCTGCAAATTTACCTTTAATTTTGTTGTAGTTGTTTCATAGAATTTCGAATAAAACAATTTCAGATATAACTTTAATTAAAATTGATTTAGATAAATGTTAAGATAGCATTGGTAAAATAAGAAGCTATATCGACAATAAACTATTGTAAACTAAAGAGAACTAAGACAATTTGAGAAAAGTAAACAATTTGAAAAAAAAAATGAATTTGAAGGTGTTATGGCAGATAGTCTTTAACAAAATAAGATAGTTAATTCGATCTGTCGCATAAGACTGTCAACAGTTCAGTCATTTTTCTGGAGACCAGCAACTTTCATTTGACACTGATATCCAAGGTGTTGCTAAATGGTCCCACAGAACATCAGCCTTACAGTGTACCTGAAAAAAAGAAGAAAATAACAAAGTAAAAATGGGTACCGTTTTTATGGGAAAAGATAGCTAACACCAAGATTGGTTTGTGTCCTTATATATGGGAAATATTACCTTATGTTAACTCACCAACTTAAATTTTTGCATTCAGATCGAATAAATTGTCTTATTTTGTTAAAGTCTCTCTTTCATGATACCATAGCAAAAGATCCTGAATCTGTAGCCGCATAATTATCATAAGTTATCAAAAAGTGAAATGATAAACTGCCATCTTTAATCAAACAAATCTCTCTGTAATTTGCATATTGTAAACTTACTGATTCACCTGTACTGGATGTCGCCGTAAACTTTACCCGATACTCATCAGTGTTTGGCTTCGGCTGAAAGAGAACAAATTAAAATTAAAATATTTGGCTTCACAATTACTTGAACGACATATTCATATCTTATTGTTTTGTAAAGGGCCATTAACATGTTTAAAATGTGGTCGAATAGCTAATAATATTATTAATTTAGTAATGGTTGAATGTCAAATTCTCTTAATTCAAATATTGTATAGTAAAATAACATTTGAAAGAGATAAGTTTAAGTCATTCAAATTAGTGTACGCCAGAAACCATCAAAATAGCAGAAATTACTTTATTAAATCATTATTGAATTTTTAGATATCGGTAAGGCTTAAACATTATACATAAATAAAAAAAAATACAGCACGTGTCTTGTTTTTTCTTATTTTTAACGCAATTTGTTACATGTTGTTACTCATATCCTGGCGGCCGATCCACCCAACAGGCTTTCCTTGATTACAAACCGGTAATTAAATTACGAATTTCTTCTATTGTGAACGTCTGCTTATTATCCGAATTGGTAGAAGAAAGACTATTATACTAAAAGTCCGAGATCAATTAAACGGATCAAATATAATCTGTTATACCGCAAAGGACGATATAAATTATACCTCTTTCAAACGTAAATTGCCGAATACTTTTAAACATTACTTAAATGATGATGTCACATTTTTAATGAAATGTGAGTAACAATAAAAGAAAACTTTTCAATGACCGAGAGACAACATGAACATGTTTCCATATCATTTGAGCGTTAAAAATGGCATATTTATTACTTCAGAAAGTTTATACTAATGTCTTTCTTATCAATGCTTGTGTGAATTCGTTTAAATTCTTGCGTTTTGAATGGTCCTTCTCAGTAAAATAAAAACTACTTACAAGTTGTCAAAATAATATCATTGTTACAATTTCTACAAACGCTTAAATCTAATTACCTTTGTATAAGACATGCATCTTAGACATTACATAATTTATCAAAATTGCAAAAGAAAACGTACATTTATCCTCTCTTGAGCTGAAATCATATCTTCGAATGCCACACCAAGGACATCTGCTGCAAAGTGAGCGGATCCGACAGTCCGCCATAGTTGTATGCTAACATCACGCCATTCTGGGGATGGTATTGGTGCAACAACAAAATGAATCAGCAATATTAAACTTAAACAAACTTTAAGCTCCATAAATGCAAACAACGTTTAATTCTATATTAAGATGACAATGACACTTATCATTCTGGTGTATCCCGCTGAATTAACAAGTTTCCCGTATATACATACTATTAAAAAACCTGTGACAAACGATGATATGTTTAATGTTCTGATTTATGTCTTATTTAGTTCTTGCAAATTTAAATATGCTTTGAAATGTTGCACCGTCATTTCAATCGTGATGTATTTATTTTAGGAAAAATAAAAATGGAACTGTGTATTCAAATAAATTCAAAGAGACTCCACTAAGGTTTTTTACAAAAAGGGACTGTTAATATTTTACCGCTACTTATGCACCATTTGAGCCTGGGCCATTGACTTGGGTGCACAATTTAAGTTAATTTAAGTTCTTTCCGGGGAATTGCAATGTGTTGCAACCTATTTCACTCAAATCTGGCTAATAATAATAACATAAAAATACGATTTTTGGAGTATGTTTCTTAATTATCTTTTGCATATTATTATGCTTAAAAACAAGATTAAATGAAATTTCCCCAATATCAAAATTAATATCTAAATCTGTTTTCCCCACTGGTAGCCTTATATTAGTCGAATTTCTAAATACAGGAAGTCTTGAACTGAAATTAAGTTCGACAATCAACGTTAAATGGCGATGTTATTATTTATCATATTTCAAAAATATGAATGATCGTTTGATGAAATAATAAAAAAGAAACAATATTGTAGTAGAAGAAAAGTCACACCCTCCGATCTTATTTCTGTTACCTACGGCAATTTATATTAGACCAGGCTTTTAGTGAAATGGCTGCCATTTTTAAAAGTTGTTTATTTAAAGGGAGGAAAATAATTGTGTTTGATTCAAAAAGGTATCATTTGGATTTGTTAGTCATAAATATTTTATAAGAAAGCAAACTTATTTGAGGATTATTAAAGACAATAATAAATCGTTGACAGATGTGCAAACATTAAAATAGCGCCTAGGAATTAGGAAAACATGGAATTGTTAAGAGGCTATTTTACAAATTCTGGTATGTTTACTTATTCGTCTGGTTGATGACTGCCATTGCTTTTCAAGTTTTTATATTGCAAAAGTCAGTTATTGCTCGAAGGATATGCCCAAATGTCATGAAGAGCAGCTTGCATGTGGTAGGAAGTGTATTTTTCAGACTGTAAAAATGAAACAAACAAAAAATAGGGACGATATTTGGTGATTGGTAATTTGAATGAATTGAAGTATTTTTTTCTTTTTATTACTTTTGAAATTTAAGTTATTTTTTAACTTCAGCTTTGTTTTGCTCTAAACAGCCCTGATAATGTCAGTATTGTCAACAAAAATAAAATTGAGGTACCACATGGGGAAAATCTTTAAAGAGAAGTATCGTCATTGAAAAGTGTGAAATTAGTATTTGATATTTTTCACTGTGAAATTATCAAATATAATTTTTCACGAATAAATCAGTAATCCACTCAAAGCATAAAGTTAGTAGCATCTTAAGTTTTTTATTGTAATCATAATATTACGAGTTTAGATTACCAAAAAGTTTTTGAAGTCACACGGTTTTTACATGTTATATATTTGTCTGATTATTTTTATTTTTAGATAAATTATATTAGATTGTACTTCGCAAAAGCCACAAAACCCTTAAGTTCATAGTCAGTGATAAAGATATAATGTACTGTCAAATGATATAAAAACAAGTCTTTATGTTGCTATGTTGATATGTTGCCTCAAGCAAAATTTTCATTGCAACGACAATATAAAAACTGATTAAATAATTGCAGCTTTCAGTCAATTTCAACTTTAATATTATGCACATACGCAATTGATGATTGATGAATGCAGGAAACCTCAGAACGTTAAGCGTTTTTCTATGTTTGCTTTCACTTACAAAGGAATATGTCAACGATAAATATATTGGAAGTTCCTGTTCGCACGAGTAGTACATTGATGTGAATAATTTGTAATCTTTTTCTTTTTTTTTCTGAATGAAAATACCGAAGGTCCTGGTTGAACACAGTAAAGTTAATCTTGATCAAGGTGACTGTCCCGCCGGGTTACTATAAGTCCTTTGTCTGTGAACTATTGACTTTTTTCTATAAACCACACCTTTCCCGTTCAGTTGTCCTAACAAATGTAGGTTCGAATCCATTTATTAATGTTGAAAAAAATCATGTACTCTTGTTTTTATTTCAAAATTTTTATGCCCTCCGTCCGTCGGACCGGACTGTCCGAAAGCCAGTCAGTACATCCATCCGCAAAAACTGTGTCCGAATTATGCTTAAGTTTGCTATAATTGGCTATATATTTGTCGGTAATGAAAAGATTGTCTTACTTTTGGTAAAACAATCTTAGGGACAAACCATTTAGTTAAAAAAAAAGATATAATTTAACTTGACCTTGACTTTTATTTGCCATTGACAGTTATTGCAACAAATGGGTCATTACTCAGATTGATTTTTATACTTGGACAGAAGTCACAAAACTGACATGTTTATTTTTATTTACAGATTGTATTTATATGGACAAAACACGTATAACAAATCTGACATGTTGAATTATTCTAATATGACCTTGGGATTAAATTGACCTTGACTGTGAAGGCCAAATTATTGTTATTTGCTGAAATTTACTTAATCATATCATTTATATAAGATTGGATTTATACGTTGACAAAAATAAAACAAACGACAAAACCAGCATGTTGAATTATTCTTATATGACCTTGACCTTAAACACAAGAGGTTGCAATTAATCAATTGCAAATGATGATTTTTTTTATTTTTCATTGACTTACACTTGCAAAGACCAATAACATGCCATTAGAATGGATGTTGAATGCAATATGACCCTTTGTCTGCATACAAAATCATTGTTCATTATCCAAAACTCACAACTTTGTCGTTTTTTGCGAATGAAAGCTCACTCTTTCCTAAATTACAAATTATTTCTTGTTTCAAGGAGATACTCAGGCAAATTAATCACAAAAATATTAAAATGATCTTATGTACTCAAATTACGCTAAAATGACATTTTTTCAAAGTCTCAACATAAAGTTCTGTATCAATTGTCTATATATTTTTGGTTTGAAGCGTAAAATACATGTATATATGTTGAACGCCGTCAAAATCACAGAGAAGGTTTAAAACAAGTTATGTAATTTGAACAAACCATGGAAATTATAATAACAGATATTGTGGATATTGTATGATTGAAACAAGTCTACGTCATTCATTTCAGATGTTCTTTAACGTTTCCGGAGTTAACTTTGACAACTTTTGTAAAATATATCAAGTTAGGAAACAACTTTTTTATTCTTTATAAGGAGAAAAGTTTTGTTCCTGTGACTGCCCAGTGTATTTGTTTTCAGGACATTTACAGAATAATAAATGAAAAATTGAAAACGAAGAAATTGAAAAGTTATTGCTTATTTATTGCATCCTGTCGTAACACTGAGTAAAAGTCTGCTTTGTTATTTAAATTTCGAACGTTTAACTGAAACATCTTAAACTTAATTGTTTTTTTTCAGAATTCTTATTATTCAAAAAGGAAACAATTGTTTAAAATTTCCCCATGCCATATCTTAGTGGCTTTATATTTCTTTTATTCTATAAGAAAACTTAGGTTCAATACTCTTTGTTTTTTTAAGATTGAATATTGATTAAACCGGTGCCAAAGGGTGTGAGAGAAGTTGTACCTTTCACTGACTCATTCAGAACGAGCTGCAAATTGACCTTTAATTTTGTTGAAGTTGTTTCATAGAATTTCGGATAAAACAATTTCGGATATAACTTTTATTAAAATTTATTTAGAAAAATGTTTACATAGCATTGGTAAACTTAAAGGCTATATCGACAATAAAGGTATGAAATTTAACACAGAGCATGTAAACTAAAAAGAACTAAGACAATTTGGAAGAAGAAAACAATATTACAAAATGAATTTGAAGGTATCATGACAAAAAGACTTTAACAAAATAAGACAAGTCGATCTGTCGCTAAAAATATGTCATCAGTCCGGTCATGTTTTCAGGAGACACGCAACTTTCATTTGACACCGATCTAACAGGTATTGTTGTAAAGTTCCATAGAACATCAGCCTTACAGTGTACCTGGAAAAATGAAGAAAACAACATAGTAAAACGCATCAAACCTTTTTTTATGATAAGCATTTAATTTATCTGAATTCGTATTATTCAAAGAATGTTATATTAAACAAAGGTGAATGACAGAAAACGTATAGAGACATATTTTTAATTTTTAAGCTGATTTTTCAGATTTCACCATACACGTTTATCGGTGTTTAGCGATATAATTTGTTTACCCGTTGTAATTCACATTAAAAGAAAAATGCAAGTAATTCAATCGGTTAACAGTAATATATCACCAGTGCTTTAAAGTATACCTATTAATGATCTATGTTTGTTATTCGGTTGAGTTACATATGTTGGAAATGTAACATCTTGTCCTTATAATTCCCATATCTATGTTTCAATCAACGTGATTGCATTATCAGGTACATCTTAACAAATGGTTCAATAATTTAACTGTATGATTACTAAATGTAATGTTTGTTTAAGTTCAAGTAGTTTTTGTGACCAAAATAAGCATATTTTTCAAGTCAGTTTGTTTATTTGCTTATCAATCTGATTAAAAACAGCTCTAAATAACGCAGCGCCTTTAGATCTGAGCGTGACCATGTAGGAAATTATTTCTGGTGACTTTTCACACAGCCAATCATCGGCGAGCTTTAATAATTTTGTAAGCGACGTAGTTTCTAATTTTAACCCTGGAAAAACCAATACTGAGTAAGTAATTTTCACGATTTCGAGAACTATCATGGCGTTATCCAAATATCCGACAGGTAAATTGGCAATACGATCTTAAATTTGACTCTAAACATTTTTTGCTTTAAACATTTTGTTGCTTACCAAAAAACAACAATTTGTTTATCTTCCATGTTTAACGGTATTTTGATACTTCTTCTAATGCCTATGCAAAAACTGGTTTGATTACATTGCTAGAAATAGTTTTCTCGGGAAATCCGATTTATAAAGAAGCCGAAACACATACAAACGTCATCAGATCTGCATAAAAATAAGGGGCCGTATTCATAAAGAATCTTAAGTGAAAATTTTCTCCTTAACTTGAAGTTTTCCCTTAAAATCATACAGTTTTCCCTTAAGTTTTAAGGAAAATCTTAAGTCTTATTCATAAAAAATCTTAAGTCAAAATTCCCTTAAATTCTGTCGAATTTCTCCTTAACTTTTAAGATACCTCCTATGCTCCCTTAACTTTTAAGGAATTTTTTAAGGGAAAATTTACAGGAAACAAAATGGCGTTCAAGCGTTAGCTCTATCCAATATTTGTGTCTGAAAGTCCTTTTATTGTTCTTAAAAGGTAGGGAGAATTGTCAAACACATCATTTTATGACTAGTACACTGCTCCGTTTTTTATTTACCCGTTAATATAGGGTCCGTGAATTTACCGTACGTACGAAACCGACTTTCAGTCATGAATTTTACCTTGACATCTTCACGTCAATAAATGTTAAATTTAAATGTAAAGACGCGAATAGCAAACATTTAAGTTTGATTATAAAATAAGGAATATTTCAAGGATGATGTGAGATTTAACCAGACGATAGATATTTTATCATGTACCAGTGGCTGAAGGTGAACGATATTCAAATATCAAAGTTGCAGTTTTCGGATGTTCAGTATCCGGATATATGTTAAATTATGTGATGAATAAAGTGTGACATATATGAGATAAGTGGTTGCTATATACTTATAAAAACAGATGTAAAATAATTTGAATTTCAAGCAGTGAAAATGGACACTTGATGGTTTTGGACAAGGAGGTGTAGATTATATCTGGAGTTTGTTATATAAAACTTATAATCCACTAATTAAATCCATTCCACATGTACTATAAGGAATTATATAGACTAATACTGACTAAAGTGTACAAGTATAGGTCCAGATGGACCCACAAAATGAAATCCCTAGTTTCGAAATTTGACATTCATTGAAAGATTGTAACAATTGAAACCAAAAAGTATAGCAATATGTCGGATCAGAGGTGACACTATACAAACATTTGAAATTGTTTAACAAGTCAAAAACAACTGTAAATTTTAACAATTCTTCAGTTACACCTATTCAACAAGGGAACTTAATTTAAACTTTACATAGCATTGTGCAGAATGATATTTTCTGAAGAGAAGTAATTAATACATGGAACTATTCTTCAACATGTTGATGCTAAGAATCAATGTAACAGAGTTGTGTCAAGCATTTGTGACAAATTTTGTCTAATGAACTGGAGAACCCATTTAACTAGATCTCTGCAGAAAGGACAACAGCATAAAAACTAGCAATCTAACATTTGAAGGCTGTAGAAATCTACATGTATGTGCCAAACAATTTCTAGAGGAAGCAGAGCTTAAATATGTATCTTACAGGTAACAATAATTCTGTTAACCATAATTTAATGTTATATTATCTTTTATGAATCATTTATTTACCATTTCAATATCATGTGAACAGTTAACTGTGTACTTATGGCATTGAAAAATTCATAATAAGAATATAGTGATTTGATGCTGTATTTGGTGGTCGTAAAACTCATTTCAATTTATTTCTAGCATACTGGTATAATAATACAGCATGTGGTAATTTTTTATACCTTGCCACAGATAAACTTTCTTTGGAAGGATTTATGAACAAGAAATTCCAAAAATAAAAAACTCAGTGCTGCTTATTGGTCATTATACTTTTATCAAATCCTAAATTTACATTTCAGGTGGGAAGATTTAAGAAGGTATTGTGTATTGCCAAACTTCCCATATTTCATCTATTGCAGTGCTTAAATGTTTAATTCCGGTTAGTATAATTGATATAAGCAATTTGGTTTGTAATGTTTTATATGTTTATTCATGAAGAGAATATAAATGAGCCGCGTCACGACAAAATCAACATAGTGCGTTTGCGACCAACATGTCTGATCAGGATCCATGCTGTTCGCTATCAGTTTCCCTATTTGTAATAGGGTTGGTAAGCGAACAGCATGGATCCTGATCAGACTGCACAGATGCGCAGGCTGGTCTGGATCCATGCTGGTCACAAACGCACTATGTTGGTTTTGTCGTGATGCGGCTCAAATGTACTTTCTTACATATCACATATATACACACTATCATAATAAACAAGTATACATAGAACTTACATGTACACATGTATTTGACTATATTCTTTTACAAATTATGCAAGAAAAATTAAACAATAATAAATTGAAGTGTACATGTGTAACACTAACAGTAAAAGTATTGTACATGTGTAACAGTAAAACTATTCTACTTAAATATTTAAGATTTTACAAGCATTAACTGATGTGAGCTATAAACCTTTTTGTTAGCACCCCTAATAACATATCCTAGTTATTGGTTAAGTAAAGATATTTCTTCTTTGCTTTATATTTGTCAAATTAACATTTAACTTATTAAGATGACATATAAGTTGACCAACTATTTGATAAACCAAAACTATTAAATACTAGTTTAATTAACAAGTTATTTTTTCACATATAATTTTAGTTTCATATGAAGTTGGCTGCTTCAGGCATAATTTGTTTAAACCTTGCCAATACCAGAACTTTCAACAGTAATTTAAAATAAAAACTTTATACATGTAATTGATTTAGATTTTCCTGAATTTCAGGTTTGACAGAGGATGCCATATTCATTTGGCTGCTTCAAGACAAAGAAGATGCACCAGAACATTCATTTGAACAGTTATAAAATCATGGATCATGTTATGACTAATCACTAACATCTTATGTTATACATAATGTCAAAGTTGAATATATTTGGTGAAGATTGACAATAATATACATATTTTATATAAATCACCAATATAAATGAAGTGACACTTTATCTGGATATTCGACATTGATTATTTAATTATTTGTCTGTAACAATATAAAAGATTTAGTAATGTTTCATATAATAAAAAAGTAAGCCTGAGCATGTTTTCTTAAATTTTATAATTTCATTTTAGTAATTTGTTTAAGTATAACTTAAGTTCCATTTGGCCCATGATCAACAAATTTCATATAATGATTGCTAATATTAAGTGGAAAACGCTTTTTAGCTCGACTATACGAAGTATATGGAGAGCTGTCCTACTCGCCCCGGCGTCGGGGTCCGCGTCCAGATTTTAGATTAAAGTTTTGGTGCAGTAAAATATTTTTCACTATAACTTTGTCATTTCTTTAGGTATCAACTTCAAACTTCAAATATATGTTCCTTATCATCAACCACATCTTATGTGACAAGGTTCATAACTCTAGCACCAATATGTTCAGATTTATCTCCCCTTGAACTTAGAATTTTTCTTAAAAGATACTATTTTTTACTTATACTTCTTTATTTCTAAAGGGATCAACCTCATACTTCAAATATATGTACCTTATCATCATCCCCATCGTATGTGACAAGGGTCATAACTCTAGCACCAATATTTTAAGATTTATCTCCCCTTGAACTTAGAATTTTCCTCAAAAAATACTATTTCTTACTGTTTCTTCTTTATTTCTTAAGGAATCAACCTCATACTTCAAATATATTTACATTATTTCTAGAATTATTCCCCTTGATCTTGGAATTTATGTTAACAAATGTTATATTTTTACTATAACTTAATACTTAATTATACATAATTGATTTTTCTTTCATAGTTTTGTCCTCCTTACTGCGTCCAGCATTTTATTAGTCGAGCTTCGCTGTCTCCTGTGACAGCTCTTGTTGATTAATGGGTTGACAGGGTCAAAGGTCAAGGTAACTTTTACCTTAAAACTGAAAATGGTTTCCTCTAAATAACTTTTGTATTGATCAACCTTTTGCTGTAAAATTTCATAAGATGACCAGTCATATTCAATACATGACCCCATTAAATTTTTGGGGTAACATCATCATTAACTAGAAATGTGCCGTCATGCCATGGATGCCCCCTCATGCAGCCAAAATTTCAGATGTTCTAATATTTAAATGTAGTTCCAAATTTGTTTGCACAAATTATTTTTTTCATTTTAAGTTCAAAGCCCTTAAAACTATTCAATGTTTACACAAACTATTTTTATACAAAGTTCAAGGCATGTACAACCGTTGGGGAGATAATGAATGGGAACTGAAAATTTCCTTTTTTTAAAGTAAAAGGGGGCATAACTCTGACAAAAATCATCGAACCATGACCAAATTATAATGCTCCACTTAGTGGTGGCCGTATAATAATTGTGTTTAAGAGCTTGCAGGCTTGAAATCTATTAAAACAAGACTATCAATTTTAGAATAAATCCATTTTAGTACTTGTGCCCTTCTTAAAAATCTTATGTAAATTTGTAGAGGGTCACATAAGAATCATTTCAGTTGAACATTGTTAAAATCTGTTCTGTGGGAAAAGATTTTGTTGACAGAAATCTTTGACTGTCAACAGACATCATGTCATAACAGTAGCTTGATTGATAATTTAGTACAAATTGACTCTGATGTTTATTACACACTTGGAAGTGGCTTTTTAACAAAAATCATTTTAACTATTTTCCACTGTCTTTTATATTTATAAATTGAACAGAAAGTAATGAAACTGTATTAAAAATTGCATTTAAATAGTTTTGAGTTCTTAATAAATATCTATCATTGCCCTTACATCTTTTTTATGCCACCCCAGCATCTGTATAAATTATAATATCAACCTTGAAAATTGACTGGGTAAGATTTAAAAAAAATATTATCAAGATACAAATAGTGTTTCTCAGTGCAAACCTATGCAGAAGTTGAATTCCTTTTTATATGAGAATACTTCTTATTAACTTAAATCAGACCTAGATTTTTGACAAGATTAATATCTTGTAAATTCAGGAAGTGTTTTTAATATTCTAAGTTTATTGTTTAACCTTATAAATTTCAAATATCTAATAAGGGGATATATACAGTGCTTTACATGTAGAATGCACTATTTTTCTTTGTTAAGAAGTGATTCATAGTATTTAATTTGTATTCTAAGTTTCTTCTTCTTTAACTCAAGAAGTTCTGGGTCACAGAAACTGAAATTATGAAGAAATAACTTCTATTAAGACATAAAACATTTTTTTTATTTTAGCTACTATTTGAATACTCCAAATTATTTCAGCCAATTTATCATAAACTGCTTTGTTATAAAGTTTATCAGTATGTAAGATAAATTAGGCTTCTTATATTTAAAATCTATAAATAGAACTAATACAGTAAATTGATTGACAGAATTTATGTAATATTGATAGTATTAGTAAATGTAGTACTTAAATACAGAATTTAGTAAGATGAACCGAGACATGAAAACATTACACATTTTGTGAAATATATGCAATTTCTGAATTGAATGATTTGGTCATAATTGTAAACCATACATACAGACATACAGGCATGTAGCCATAATAATCATAATAGATAGCCCTGTGTTTGACAGTGAGATTCTCCCATTTTTTTTTACAGATCCTGGTTACTACAAACACATGTTGTAGCATTTGAGTTACAGTCCTCTATTGCTGACCAAATTTTTTTGTTTGTAACACTTGTTATTCCTGTGACATATGAATAAGTGTTATATCTATATAAGTTCAAATACATATGAGCCGTGTCACGACAAAAAAACATAATGGGTTTGCGACCAGCATGGATCCAGACAAGCCTGCGCATCCGCACAGTCTGATCAGGATCCATGCTGTTCGCTATCAGTTTCTTTACTTGTTTTAGGGTCTGTAAGCAAACAGCATTGATCCTGATGAGACTGCGCGGATGCGCAGGCTGGTCTGGATCCATGCTGGTCGCAAACACATTATGATGGTTTTGTCATGACACGGCTCATATATGGGATAAGTATATCACTTTTTGTCATTTTGTTGTATTTAAGAAATGTTTTTACTTTTTATTTGCTTTCAAAGTTTCAACCCTTCTATTTTTCTGCTATTTGTGAAAAGTAATATTTTCAATACTGAAAATGAGTGTTATTAACACATCAATGACATTTTCAAAAGAAAATACTTTATTGTTTGTTTTTGGTTGGTGTTCTTTGGAGTAATTTTGCAACTCATTTTATCTTTTATATAAACTGCAGGGTAACTTCGGGTGCCAGGTGATCACAATTTAAACTTTAAGAATAAAAGCTTAAAAAATAATTGTAATTTGTATTGAAACTTTCAACGAGAAACCTAAATATTTGTTGATTCCAATGGTGAAGTTTGTAAAAAGATCGAACAAAAAAAAATGGTATTATCTTTTGAGAATTAGTGTTACACTATTATTGAATTACATACAGACTTTTTATAAATAGATTTTTTACATTGAACATAATGAAAAGTGTTAATGCATGTATTGCATATTGAGAGTAACAGTCAGGGACTATCAAAACCGGACAACCATCAAACCCAGATGGCCCCAAAAGTGCCCTATTCAGTTTTCCTCTTTGTTTAGTGGTTGTCAATCAGTCAGCCGCCTTTTTATCAACAATAAATGCATGTTTCTTCTATAATTTTGCAATTAAATTTATTTCAACTAATATAAATGGTAATACTTAAATGTCCATTCAAAGAATATTGCCTTTGAAAATTTGGAATAGTGCATTACTTGACCTCTTATACTAATACTAGCTACATGTATAATCATTTGCAGTGTATTGTAAACAATAAATTTTGAATAAAATATCCAAAAATTCAGCATTTGCTTCTGAAATTTTGTATATCATGTTAAAAATAAAAAATTATAACACCATAGGTTTTATCTGGATTAAATCAACGCCATGTAATATCTGTCCAGACACATGGTAGTATGGACAATTTAGGTAATTTTTATACCCTCCTCAACAGGACTCAAATTAAGTGTCAACATACTCAGATACAAAAACTTGTAAACGTGGGAGCCTTAACTGACAGACTGAATTACTTGATACAACTTATATTTTATTAAGCAGAACCAAGACTTGGAAAAAAACAACAGGATTTTTAGAGATTTTATCCAGTTGATATATTATTGATAATTACATCTACAAAAATAATCCTTACTGTCATTAAATTTGTGATTCAGAACTCTGTATCTGCTACCATAGCCCTCTACAGTTTCTCCTAATAAATGGGCCAGCAGAACGC